>NW_014569589.1:689332-699606 GCF_001313835.1 Polistes canadensis
GAATCATTTATGATTTTTCGAAAAAGGGAGATAGACTCGATATTTTTTCTTTTTCTATAAACGAATTAAATAGTTTCATTTATTTTTGTTTTCTTTTTTTTTTTTTTTTGCATAACCAATACCGTACCCTGAAAAAGGAAAGAGTATAGGAAACCGACCGAGGTAACATACCCCCGGATATTTTATTTCCTAAACCTTGATGATATTATTCGCTATAAGCGGATTTGACAGTTCTCAAGGCTCATCATGTTCGACCAATTAATGAGCTCCCCCCTCCCCCCTCAACGCCGTTGTGATATCCACCATATTCCTATTAGTGGAAAATTATTCAAATTAATTTTCTTCTACATATATTACAAATTTTCATAATCTTATTATCTTTAATATAGGTAACCGTTCTATAACAACGTTAAATAGGTTTCCTAGAAAATACCGTGTTATATGAGATCCAATGTTCACATTCGCGTTGTTATTTTAACGTAATTTAATTTTTAAATATGTTAAAACAAAAATCATGTTATTCAGTACTGTATAGTAAAAGATGCGAATTCTAAATTGAATTTATGTAAATCGATGTATATAGGTCATCTTGACTTGTTTAACTATAGATTACTTACACGCATTTCAAACTTACTCATATCTGTAGATAAGTAAGGAATATATGAATGAAAGGAATTTTTAATGTTGTCAACTTCACCATAAGTGAATATGCAAGTACGTATTAAGCCTCTCCAATTTTGCTTACAGTATTGCGGTTTTTTTTATTTTTTTATTTTTACGGGCTATTAGAATATGCTTAGTAAAGTCCAATAATAGCGTTTCAATTGCACTCCAGTAGCGTATACATACATATATATGTTACCGTCAAAGCCGGAAATCAGTCATTACTAGTAATTCCTCGGCATTACTATAAATGCAAAGAGCCTCTGTCTATCCGTAGAATACCATATCGAGTTATAAATTTAGCATGTAAAGTTCAGAGAATGCAATGCTGCAAATTGTGCATCTTTGCAATTTCTTCGAAAAGTTTCGGCAAATATTTTTTATACTTTTAGCGAATAGATTTTAATGAAACTTATATTAAATTAAAGAACATTCTTTTGTCTACGCGTAGAATACCTTTTCGAGTTATAAATCGATCTGCAAAGGTTCATAAAATGTCAGAGAATGCGATGCTGCAAAAAAAAATATTTGCCGAAACTTTTCAAAGAAATTGCAAAGATGCACAATTTACAACATTGCATTCTCTGACATTTTCTGAACTTTATATGGTAAATTTATAACTCGATATGGTATTCTACACGTAGGCAAAAGAGTGTACTTTAATTTAATATAAGTATACATTCGTTAATATAAAATTATTCATAACAATAATAGCATTTATCGTTGTCGATTGAATTATGAAACTATCCCGTATCGGAACAATACAAAACATAATATATACGATTAGTAACTTCTAATTACGGACGTGCACTTTACTTACTAATTAGTTCATTCTTGTCGATGTCTTTAGTAAAAAGAAGACGAAGTAAAAGAAGAGAGAGAGAGAGAAGAGAGAAAAAGAAAAAGAGAGAGAGAGAGAGAAAAAGAAAGAAATTGCTTTTGTCGCAATGGCAGTTAGTACCATTAGCGCGTTTGCACAAATGAATTTTAGTTAAGAGTATTTCTCTCTCTCTCTCTCTCTCTCTCTCTCTCTCTCTCTCTTTCTCTCTCTCTTGCATTCTTTCTGTTTTTCTATCATACAAACATACGTACAAACGTATACATAAAAAGAAACGTATACACGAACGAACGAGTATACCATACGTATTCCCACAAATATAGAAAATTCTGTAACTAAATTGTAAGTGTAGAAATTTCTTGTACTTTGTGGTATCCCCAACCCAACCACCCCTCCACGTCTAGTTAGGAAGGAATACGAAATAAATATGAAAATTCGCGTATTTGAGGATATTCCTAAATTTGTAATAGCCCCTTTTACGTTGGCGTGCACCCGCTTCTCGCACAACGTTAGCAACGCCCTGTAATGTCGATTAGTATAATGGCTTTTGATTTAATGGTCGCTTGAAACCACCGGTACGCGCGTTCACCAACCAACCCAACCACCCACCCACTCTCTTCTCTCTCTCTCTCTCTCTCTCTCTCTCTCTCTCTCTCTTCTATTCTCTCCCACGTTCTGTATGTAGCTGCTCGTGGCTGTCGTATTGCATACGACGTACGAGAAACGACGAACGTTTTCGTTGCTAACGATCTAAGCGCTCTAAGCATAGTAGCCCATTGAGTAAGGGCCACGTTTCTGATAATTACATTAACGTGATATATATGTAAATACATGTACGTTCTTGTATATGTAGAGAAATATGTACGTGTATGCATATAAAAGGCTATATATGTTTGTGTGTGTGTGCGTACGTTATCATGACTAGAAGCAATGTGATTTGCATTCGGTTCGATGACCGTTCATCAAACGTTCGTTCGGAATAATTCGTTAGATATTATAATCATATATATATTTTTTGTATACGAAATTATTGCGAGATTGAATTAAAAAGGAAAAGAAAAAAAAAAAAAGAAAGAAAGAAATCGGTTACATAATTATGAGATTTAAATGGGTGATATTATAAAATTAGAGATTGACTCGAAAGAAATGATGGCCAAAGGCTAGTGACATTTCTATAAAATATCCAATTTTATTACATCGTAATAGGAGAAAGAAGAAAAATGAAAAAAAAAAAATGTGGAAAACGGGGGTGGATTGTATAATGATATTAATATATATGAAAATACATGGGTCTTCCGTCGTCCTATTGATTTTCCTTAAACACATAGGGATATAACGAAACGGAAAGATGATAATAATAACTTCACGGAAAATATAACTTTGGTATTATAATTTTATCTTTAAATAATCAAATTAAAAATAAGTCAATCAAATATAATTTAATAATAATAATAATAATAAAAATAATAATAATATGTATTCTAAAAATATTATACACACATAATTACGTATTTCACACTATATTGAGATATTTAATTATTATAACGTAGCCCATCGAATCTTATTCTATCACCACATACCAAATTCGATAAAATCGAATGAAGATATTTCCACCTCCACCCCCATCCCCACCCACTCTTCCATCCAAAAAATACAAATCTTCATAGATATATGAGATAGATCCTATTCGTTTTTAGCTTACCGACTAGAAAGATCACGTGCGAAGAAGTAGAATAAAGACTCCTCCTCCTCCTCCTCCTCCCTTCTTTTTCATTGTCGTCGTAGTCGTCGGTCAAACTTTCTATGATTGATCGTTCGAACGAGAAGAAATCGCGTGTCGTTCATAGAGAAACGTAGAGAGACACGTGAAAATAGGCACGTGCCACCTACGTTGAGTTATTCTATCTCTCTCTCTCTCTCTCTCTCTCTCTCTCTGTCTGTTTGTATGTATATCTGTCTCTTTCTCGAACTTTTTCTATCTCACCTATTCGCTATTTTCTTGGAATATCAAAGGTATAATATATTATGATAATATTTATTTGTCAATTTTTAAACATATTTATTTTTCAACGAATTTATCTATGGGGTGTTAAATATCGTTGATATTGAAGATCGTTGATAATGTGACTTTACATTATTCTGATTTACTTTCAATTCAAAGTCGAACATTACATATTTAAATGACATAATAATATAATTAAAATGTGTTTTTTCTTTTCTTTTTTCTTGTAATTAAAGAATATAATGAAAGAGTATGAGGAATATAATTTGTGAATTTGGATTGTTCTTATGGCAATCCATAAACGCTTTGTGTGTCTCTTTTGACATTATTCGTTCATCTTTTTGCGAGAATTTTTGTGACATTAATAAAATTACTAATGTAATATTAGCAATAGGATTGCACAAAAATGATTAATAATAATATGATTAAAATGTTATGGTTAAAAGAAAAAAGAAAAAAGATGAAAGGAATGGTGCCAACGACCTAAACTACCGTAAGAGTTGTTTCGATGGATAATAAAAAAAAAAAAAGGAAGAAAAAAAAAAGAAACACACAAAAGAAAAGCCTAGAATACACTTTCTTAGATAATTAGCCTTAATCTAGGTTTAACAAATATTTATGTAGCCTTCTTTTATAGAAGGCTGATACTGAAAGACAGTTAAGAAAATGAAGAAGCATAGAAAGAGAGGAGAGTGTGAGAGAGAGAGAGAGAGAGAGAAAGAAAATAATTATGCCAATGATTATGAAAGAGATCCAACTAACACATTTCTTATTCTACTTTGTTCTTTATTTTAATCTTTATTTACGAAGTAATTATATCTTTTATAATATATCATAAAAAAGATAAAGACACGAATAATAAAACGATTCGTACTCCATTGCCATAACCTTTTTATTATCAATATATGGTAATTATTATTTATTAATAAATATTATGACACATTTTTTAATGTTTTTAAATGATTATTACTATTATTATTATTATTATTATTATTATTATTATTATTATTATTCGAAAGAAGACCTATGGGATATTATTTTGCTATGTTTTTTTTTTTTTCAAGCTCATTAAAGCAGACGCTCTAATGGTGATTCAACATAAAATATATGTATGAGTGTGTGTGTATGGGTAAGAGAGAGGAGAGAAAAAGTGACGCGAACTGTTAAAGAGTTACACAAGGAGCGTTTTGTCGTCGAGAACGTTACACGGAATTTAATTATCATAAAACTCAGAGCTGTTAGCACACAGCACCGTTGGTAGACATCTTAGAATTATATGCCATTAAATAATCACCGATGTGGCAGCGACAGTTTGAGAACGTAAATGCGAATGAAATCACCATGAAGTATCACCTTACTTTCATATATATATATATATACAGGGTGTCCCATTTAAATCGATCTACTTAAATATTTTCGAAATATTATCTTATGATGATTATGAACATTATCTTAAAATGATAAAAGAATTTCAGCCAAATCGAAAAGGGTCAGGGTCAAAAGTGGTCGATTTTCACGTGAAATGCTCCATATATATATAATGTGTGTGCAAATTTTCAATTTTATTTCATTTATCTTATCATTTTTAATTAATCGTTCGCTCATATATCCAAAATCTTATTTATAATAGGTATAATTTAATATAGTATAATAAATATAATAATAATAATAATAATAATAATATATTTAAATTTTATAAATATTTAAAGAATAAAATAAACAACTCTCTAATTGTATAAGCTATATAAAAGTTTATTCCAAATAAAAAATTAGAATTTAATATTTATAAGATAAACATATTATACTGTATCATTGAATTTAGTTAGATATTTTGGCTCGTTAAACCAAATCATCATTTTCAGGATGAAAAAGAAAGAAAAAAAAGGAAAGAAACAGAGAGAGAGAAAAATATATACTTCGGTAAATCAGTGTATTATACTACATTTGAAATCAACACACTAATAGTAAACCATTTGAACTAAAGCATGGTAGTGACGTCGTTAAAACAAACGAAACGAAACGAAACGTCCGAGAGCAAACGGCAAACCCGAGAATGGACTCTCTCTCTCTCTCTCTCTCTCTCTCTCTTTCTCTCACGCTCATCGATGTTAAAACCTCGAAAACGCGAGAGCACGCGCGTGCTCTTATTAAAATGCATACCATGGTTGCAGAACAGTTTCGTGCGTCAGTTTCGGCCTTCGAGAACAACACAACACAACAGAACACACCACATTTCACTCACGAATTCCCACCTTCGAAAGTAGACGCGTGAAAACAAACTATCCACCTAACTACTACTACTAGGGTCGCGAATAATGTTTAGCACATTTTTATATATTTTTTTTTAATTTTTTTCTTAATATTTATATTTACATTTGCATCGAATTCTCTACGTTGGGTTAGACGAATTAATTTTAATCGAAATTATATTAAAATCAACAAATAAATGTTTAACGAACGTTCGAGACATTTTCGTTTCGTTTTTTATTAATAAAAATAAGATTATAATCGTATGTGGATTATATCTTTTAAATGATATTTATCTCACAATTAAAATTATCTATTTTAAATTATTAATTTTTGTTTATCGATTAAATTTTTATGTTAGATAAAAATTCTAGACTATTTATTTTTAATATATTTAATTTATTTTTTCTTTTTTGTTTTATTTTTCATCCTACACAACAACGCCCATGTTACTTTGCATTTATAATATGCTAGAAAGATATACGTAGATAAAATGTTGTCTTTGTGGTCTCAATATAAATATACGAAATTTTTAATAATTTTTTAAATCGAAAATATATAAATCTTGAAAATTTATAAGACACATGTGACGAGATATCGCGATAAGACACAAAATTATTCTATTATTGTTGTTAATTTTAAATAAAAAAAGAAAAAACAAATAGATAAAAAACCTACAATTTAACATTTAGCAAATAAAAAAAGCTCGTCAATTACGAATTAGCGATTATTCTTATCTAAAAACGTTAATCTAGTTCTATCGAAAATATCCTAGCGACTCGTTCATCTTCTGGCAAATTTCTCATTGGTCGAATTAAAGGATCAAATAAAATACTAAGATCCACTTTTGGTAAAACGAAAAAAGAACGAATAAGAATATCATATCATATCATTCTTTCTTCCTTTCTTTCTTTCTTTATTTCTTTATTTCTTTCTTTTCTACATCGTCGTGTAGTCGTACGTTAGATAAAACACCGTAGAGTCTTTGGCTGTATCCTTCTTATATGAATTCGTGACGTTCTCTTTCAGTTCGCAAATTCTTTTCGGTGGTCCAACATCTCTTGTATAGCCCCTGGCCTCCGATGTAGTACGAGAAGACACGCTCGAAATATGAAAGCAAGTATTCCAACGTTTGCTTTAATATTCTTTCTCACACTCTTCTTTCGTCCTTTCCATCCAAGTCCTGCGCCATGTTCTCATACATTCATACACATAGATATATATATACGTATAAAGCTATACTACCTACATACATGCATACATACACTATCAGCCAAAAGTTTAAAATCACTTTTCTGATGATATTCGTTAAAAAAAAATTAAATTAATCGTGGTGCCGAAAAAATACGTCAAACTGTGATTGTACAAATAATTCGAATATTTTGTTTCTTTATTAAATAGAATAATTTGAACGGGGGGGGGGGGGGAAAGAAAAATACTCGTTATTTGATTAAAACACAAATAATAAAAAATATAACATTTTTTCTTGACGAATTGATCGATTTTGTTCTATAAATCATTGAATTGCTTTTTTTTTTTTCCTTTACAAATATATCCTATCTCTCAAAAAATTTGACATAACTATTCTAAACTTTTAGTTGGTACTGTATATATATGCTCTAGGAAAAAGATGTTGGAGACTAGTTGTATAGAGTGTCACACATAGAAATGTAAGTAAGTGAGTAAGTAAGTGAGTAAGTAAGTAAGTAAGTACGTTCTGGTTGGTATAACAGCACGTCTGCACTAACATAAGAGTGTCTATCAATTTGCAAAGGTACTATATACATTAATTATGCAAGTAAAACGTGGATTCCTTCTTCAAGTCACTCCATAAATTTACTCTCTCTTTCTTTATTTATTTCTTTCTTTCTTTCTTTCTTTCCTTCTTTCTTTTACGTATCTGTATATTTTCTTCTATCACCAACATACAACATTCTTTCTCGTGTCTTTTTCTTCTTCTTCTATGTATCTATCTATCTACCTACCTATCTACAGTCTTTGGTAACAGAAGGGAAAACACTGTCGTCGTTTTCGTCATCATCGTCGTCGTCTTCGTCGTCGTCGTCGTCTGAGCTAGCTTTTAACGAGGACATAATTAGACGCGTCACGTCGACGGGTAGATCGAGAATATTATTAGAATATAGATAATAAAGTACCTGCTAACGAAAAGGTGTATAGCACATCGATCTGTTTTTTTATATATATATATATATATATATTTATGCCTAGGCGTGAGTATTTGTCTTCTCTTTTAATTTTTTTTTATCTATTTTTTCTTCTTTTTATTTCTTTATTATATTCTCGTCAATATCGAGTTTCTTTTTTTATTTAGTAATATCTCTTCTTTTGTTTTCTTTTTCTTTAATACTTAATACGTTGATAATAATATAATACGTATCAGAATTAATTAAGTTTATCTATAATAATTAATTTTGATATGATAAAAAAGTAATGTTTTTATATTGAAATATAAGCAGTATTAAAAAAAAAAAGGAAACTTCTCTAATTCGTAATTCTGAATTCGATAAACTAAATTCGTATTTCTAATATATCTAATATCGTTATCTCATATAATTGTATTTCTTTTTTTTTTTATATAATATTATTACAAACACTTAGACTATGAATATATAGACTTTAATTATATTCATCATTAATAATCATTTGCTATAAAAAATAAAACATATTTCATCAAGTGTGAAACGTACAATACAAAATTGTTTCCCAATTAATCAAATCAAATTAAAATACCAACTTAAACTTAAGCACATCTTTCAAAATACACTCCCCCCCCCTCTCCCTTCCCATTAAATTATGTTTATCCTTAGTAATTAATTACTACGAGTCAGAAAAAAAAAACAAAAGATAACTAACCAATAGTAACAAGCGAGATATAATAAAAATGTATGAAGAAAATTCTTAAACAGACAGATATCTAACTCGAACATTTAATATCCTTCAAAATCCACTACTATCTCACATAATTTTATTCTTTCCATATTCACTGTCCAATATTTTCATGGGCATATACACAGATCTATCGAGATAGCAATCTACCCATCCATCTATCCATCCATCCAACCAACCAACCCAACCAACCAACCCAACCAACCAACCCAACCATCTATCCATCTATCTCCTTCGATATTGCGATTCTTCGTAGGAATCTTTGGAAAAGGAACGTTCAACGTAGCCCGTCCACCGGTTCGTGAAGCTTCGCTCGCGATTTCGTACGAAAGTAAAGGAAAGTAAAAGATGGGAGGAGGGGGTGGAGGGGGCAGAAGAGGGTGAAGGAAAGAAGGAACTAAACGGGAAAAGATCGAACGAGTCGACGTTACTCGGCACAATAACATCACCATCCTAGGAACGTGCGGAGAAACGCTTACGGTTCTTCTTCTTCTTCTTTTTCTTCTTTTTCTTTTTCTCCAACTCTCTCTCTCTCTCTCTCTCTTTCTTTCTTTCTTACTTTCTCAGTCTACTAGCCGGCATCCATTTCGATCACAAAACTCAAAGCGTAACCGAAGCTATACTATCTGGACAAACGTTCTTGCAACCTAAAGAAATAAGAAAAGAAAAAGAAGTGTTGTGGGGTGGTAGAAAAAGGGGTGACGTGGGAATACGATTGACAAAGAAAGAAGAAGAAGAAGAAGAAGAGGAGGAGGAGGAAGGGGAGGGGGAGGAAGACAGTTTCCCTTCCGTGGAACATAGAGAATTTTAAGCGATAGGAAGAAACTCGACGTTGAAGAAAACGCGAAGTAGAAAAGGAAGTAGTATCGGTTGAGCAGAGTTAAGGTATTCGCGAGAAAAGAATTCGAAAAACGCACTCGACTAGAACAAGAGAGAAAGAGTAGGATAGATGGATGAATAGATAGAAAGCAAGAGAGAGAGAGAGGGGGGGAGGAAGGAAGGGGGAGGGAGAGAAGGTAGAAAGTAGGAGAGCAAGTTAGATAGGTATTTTACATTTGAGGGCTTGGTAAGCCTCTGATGTATTACCGACTGTGAGCTTGCGGAGTCAGCACTGTCGGATCCAACAAACCGGACAATCCGATTTTTCCTTCCTTCTTTCCTTCCTTCCTTCCTTCCTTTCTTTTTTTCTTTCTTTTTTTCTTTCTTTATTTCTTCCTTCCTTCCTTCATCTTTCTTCTTCTCTTCCATCATCGTTTCCAGGCAAAAGGGTGGACGCCGAGAAGCGGAAAAAGTGGATAGACACGAACACGTGAGTAAGAGAGAGAGAGAGAGAGAGAGAGAGAGAAAGAGAGAGAGAGAGAGAAAGAGAGAGAGAGAAAAATGGTAAAGCTTGAAAAGAGGTTTGAAAGGCGAGCGTGCAAATCATTTTCCGCACGTACGAAACCTTTCGCGGTAGAGATACAAATTGTAATCCCACTCGATTGGATTTCAAAATTGGTAACGTTCTCCTATTGGCTAGTACTTCTTTCTATTCTTTGTCCATCAGAAAAAGCGAAAGAAAGAATGAGAGAGAAAGAGAGAGAGAGAGAGAGAGAGAGAGAGAGAGAGAGAGAGAGA
>NW_014569589.1:701111-723277 GCF_001313835.1 Polistes canadensis
CTTAACACGTGAGATTTTATCGACTACCTACTCAGAGAATATTCATTCCTAAAAAGAGAGAGAGAGAGAGAGAGAGAGAGAAAGAGAGAGAGAGAAAAAAATTGAAGAAAGTAATAAGTAGGGGAGGGAAAAAAAATGTAAAATGTGCGCGTTAAATAATTAAAAAGTTGAATCAAATTTTTGATAAAAAAAAAAAAATATAATTCAATATTTTTTATACGATAAATATATACGAAAGTTTAACAAAACTATAATAATAATATTATATGTCGATGTGTAAATCTTGAAACACAAATCTTTAACGACCGTTTAATTTGTGCAACTCTAAATAAGGAGACGGCAAAAAAAAAACGAGGACGAATTTTTAAATAAAATTATATGCTATAAAAAAAAAAAATAAAAAGATAGAGAGAGAGAGAGAGAGAGAGAGAGAAAGAGAATGACTACATTGAATTACAAGTTTGTTTTATACACTAGAAAATAAGTAATCGATTCGCGTTCAACTTGCCATATCCAGACACGAAAAAAAACTAACTACTGCAATCCCGTTAAAACGATTTTATAAATCGGAAAGTAAAACGATCGAGTGTTCGAATTCGTAGAAAAATTTTCACCCATCAAATAGAAAACGAAAACAAGAAAAAAAAAAAGAATGCACGCGCACGTATGTAATTCGGAGATACAACAATATTTTTTTTTGTTTTTTTCGTATAACTCGCCGAAATGTAAAATTTCTTTTTTTTTCTTTGTGTTTTTTCAAATGATAAAAATTCGTCGAGTAAAAGGAAACGCTAATTTTTTTTTTTGGTAATATATGTATTATATGTATTATATATATATAAGTGTGTATATCTGTGTATGTGTGTGTGTGTGCGCATATACTTGTACTAATATGAGAATACTTAAATTACATTATCTCACAAAGAAACCACGAGACCACGAAACACGTTAAACATGATTCTTGAGAAGAACCCTTTTCTAGTTCTATCCTTCTCTTGTACTTTCATCAACTTTGTTAAATCTTTTTCTACGTATATTAAATGAACTTGTCCTAGGTCGTTCCCATGAATTTCTTCATTTTATTAAACACATTTTTAACCAAAAAACAAAAAAAAACAAAAGAAGAAAAAAATCGTCAGATGTATGAAATATAAATTAAATATTTCTATTTACTGGGGTTTATTATTGTTAGATATTTTTCATCGATATTTCTAACAAAAATATCACTATCAATAAATAATTTGGACAAAACCCCAATACGTTTAATTATAATTTATATTTAATCATACAATCATACACACACACACAGATCGATCATTTATTTAACAATAATATTGATCAAATGAATTATATATCATAACGATAAATTATTTATTTGCAGAATTTAAATATCTCACATTTCTTGTTGAAAAATAATTATTTTTTTTAAATATATTTTTAAAATACACAACCCCTTTTTCTATTCTATATCTTTTAAGACTACAATGAAATAAGAATGAAATAAACAAAGTACCTTTGCACGTAATTGTTTTACTTGAACAGACATCCTCGTTTCGTGATCTCGATTGTATTTTTTATTCGTCTCTCTCTCTCTCTCTGGTATTACCCATCGAAAGGCATTTACTCTTTTTCCTCTTAAACCCTCGTTGAAGCCACGATACAAGTTGTCTCTATTCATTTACCCTTTTCTCTCAAGGGGAATACCACCATTCTCCGTTTACACTCGCTATGTTTTCCGCGTACACGACTACACCTTATATACCTAAGGAAAATACAAATTTTGCGAAGAAAATACCCCCATAGTTTCAAGAGACACTACTACCCTTATCTTATCCTCCCATTTTTGTTCAAATTCTTAAAATACAATTAAATATAAACGGTTAAAAACTGAGTAATAATCATGAATTTAATTGCTCGAGAAACAAACACAAGTCGTATATATATATATATTTTTTTATTTTTTTATTTTTTTTTTTTTAATTTAAATACCAGTCACCATTCTTTCACATTTTCATGACATAATTTTGAGAAGGAAGAAAAAGTAAAAAAGAAAAGAAAAAAAGACGAATAAATAATCTTCAACTTGAAAAACATGACAAAACCATATCTAGTTACTTAAAAAAAAAAAAGAAAAAAGAACAAATAATAATCTCGACTGCCTGCTCGAAAAACGAATATAAAAATTGTTCTTTTACCTTTGACAAAACGTAACCTCCAAACGACATACGAGTAACGAATTTCAACTAACAATATGCACAAAAGAAAAATTCCTCCCATTCAAATGTATATATATATATATATATATATATATATTTTTTGAACTTCTACATCCGTGCGTCTGTGTTCTGTTAAGTTAATAAAAAAGAAAAAGAAAAGAAAAAAAAAGGAGAAGAAAGAAAGGAAGGAAGGTAGAAGGGAAAAAAGGATAAAGAAAAGTAAAAGAAAAAAAAAAAAAAAGTTGCATCGCCTAAGGCAAATAGAAAGTTGTTCGTGAATACGTTTATGTCCTATGAATGATCGTTGCACCGTTACGACTTCCGTTACCGTCACCCTCGACTTCTACGAAGAATTTTAAAAGATATAACATACTTATGTACCAACCACCCCTATCTCCCCACCCTCACCCCATGTACGAATACGTAGCTGGGATTTTCAAAGGAAGACACCCAACGGAAACGAGAAATCGACTTTTCTTCGAAACTATTTAAACTCGTCAATATCTACGAGGAATAAATAAACCATTTATTGTAAAAAGAAAAAAAAACAAATTGAAGAAACTTTTCGTTTTTTAATCAACGGTTATTATATTCCTTCGTCTCTTTCGTTTATCTTATTTCTCTTTTTATCGTTAATTAATAATAGACAAGTTTTAATTAAAAAGGGCTAATGTGAATTAAATAATTATATATATAATAATAATAAATTGTTTCAAACAAAATTATTATGAAATATAACCAATCAATCGTGTACGTCGCTGAATTTTTATACAAAAGAAAAAAAGAAAACAGTACATTATATTTTATTGCATTCTTTCGGGCTTGATAAATAATCGGTGTAAATCTTTTCCATCGTGGATGACGCAAATTTTGGAGATTAACAAATAAAATACCCCCCTGCCCCCATATATCGCGTTTATTTTTATATATAAAAATAATAACAATATTTTGTATTATATTTTCAATCTGAACTATGAAAAAAAAATCAGAATTTATTAATTATCTCGATTAGAATAATATCAACGAAAAAATTACTTACTTTCGAAATGAAAAAAAAAATAAAAAGAAAAACAAAGATAAAAATAATATAAAAAAAAAAAAAACTAAGAGAGAGGAAGATACAGAGATAGAATCTCGTTTGGTAAGTTGCATAGAAACGATACGACACGACAGCTTTATACCTTTGTACTAGCAAGACGAAGTTCCCCATGCTACGAACAGAGTGGCCAAACTTCCTTTTCCCAGAAGAAACTTTGATAGAAGCTTCACCGTTGTGTTCTACTCTCCCTCTTTCTCTCTCTCTCTCAGGGTCTCTCATATTCGTTTCACTTAATAGAGAGACACACACGCATATACGTATACACCTATACACATTTTCATAGTTTGGAGGTCGTCATTGAGTGACAATGAGCCTGAGGCTAGCATGACTGTTAGTATCTCTATACTACTTCTCGTCTCCTGTTGCTTGAGAAGAGTTAGATGCCTGACCTGAGTTCTCATGATTCACAGAGGTGTGAGTACTCAACCATAAGGGAGAGGAGCCTTTGAACCGACTCGTACGACAACGACAACGAATCTTCCCCATTCTGCAAGATCCTGATTTCAACGACTTCGTTATAACGACATGTCTTGTTTCTCTAAAAGCATACTCTCTATCTATATATACATGCATGCATACATACATACATACATACATAGATACATAAATGCATGCATGCTTTCACATACGCGTAATACAATGCATCCCAATTTTTCAATGTATACATTTGTCCCATTTTTTTAACGGATTAAATTCAAAATAATTGATCTTAATTAAAACTATCGTCAATATTAAAATAATAACCTATATATATGATTATTATATATTTAAAAAAAGCAATTAATCGAATTTATTAAATATTTTAAACGATTCCACGCGAGATAACGTTCTAAAATATTTCAAATTATTGACCACGATTATACTTATATTGCAATTTGATTTATTTCAAAAAATATTCAAATAATAATCTATAATTATATTATTAAAAAAATCTCAATTAATTAAATTTATTATATGTGTTTACAACGAACACGAGAATTAACGTTTATTCAATTTATTATACGCATAATATAGAACATTATTATAAAATAATATAAATAATGAAACTCGGAATAATATTTTATTTCTTCAAAAAAAGATACAAAATATATCGATCCCCTCGTATTTAAACACACTCTCTCTCTCTCTCTCGACGATATTTCTTTACGAGCAATACAAATTTTTAATAATTATTTCGTACATACGTGTAAAAACTTTGGCTATTTAAATACGATAAGAAAAAGAAAAACTAAAACACGCACTACTTGCCGAGGAAGGATGCAGAAAAGAAAAAAAAAAAAGAAAGAAAGAAAAAAAATCCCTGCTCTCGAACGTTTTGTTACAATCCTCTAGAACCAACCAACCCTTCCTGTTACCATTACGTTCCACGTTTGCGAGTATTTGTCCCATCGGTTGTTTATCTTCTTCTTCTTCTTCTCCTTCTCCTTCTTTTTCCTCGATTTCCTCGTTTCCTTTTTTTATGTCCCTACCAATCTCTTTTTTCCCTTTTGATCGAAGAATAAGAAGGAAAACAGGAAGAAGAAGAAGAAGAAGATGGAAGGAAGACGAGGAGAACAACAACAACAACAACTAACAAAAAAAAAAAAACGAAAAGAAAAAAAAAAGAAATAAAAAAGAAAAAAAAAAGATAGTAACGCGTCATCTCTCCCAGGAAATCTTCAGTACGGTTTAGTACCGTTAATGCGACTTTTTGCGATTCTTTCGTTCATCGTTCGTTCGTTCGTTCGTTCATTCGTTCGCTCGTGTTTCAACCTCGTGGAATATATTCCGAAGCTTTCAACATCTTTTTTTCCCCCTCATTTCCCTTTTTTTTACTCTACAGCAACCGCCCCCACCTCACCCCACCCCCTCGTCCCTCACTCTCTCTTTTCATTGTGTCCTCTCTTTCTTTCCTATCTTTTTTCTTTTTTTTTTTTTTCGGTTACTGCAAGCAACTTTTCAACTCGGTACTCATCTTTCCTTCCTCGTCGTACCAACACACCAATGCGATTCCTCGGTCTGTCTGTCCGTCCGTCCGTCTGTCCGTCTATCTGTCTGTCTGTCTGTCTGTCTGTTTCTGTCTCTGTCTTTCTGTCTCTACCTTTCTGAAATTCATTACTACAAGTGCGAAATGTGTTTCGTATTTAAATGCCGGCTTTAGAAGCAGCTGTTTAAAACATCTACAGATCGATTCATCACCCTTTCCCTTAAACACCAACAACTCCCTTTTTCTCCCAACTCATCCCAACCTACCCCTCATCCACACCTTTCACGCCCCCTCACCCGTCCCCCTCCCCCTCCTCCTCCACCAACCCTCTCCTGTCCCTGTCCCCGTTCCCGGCAACGCTACGCCGTTTTTTAACCCCTCGACGAGAACTCTCATCTCTACATGAATTATTTATTCCGACAAGCAATATGTAGATACGTTTCTATAGGCGGATGTCGCCGGCAGCTTTTAAAGGATTCCAACGAACGAACGAACGAACGAACGAAAGAGTGAAATAAAGAGAGAGAGAGAAAATATATGTATGTATATATATATATAATTTAAACCTATCTCACTTCGATCAATCAATGAATAAAAAATAAAAATAGTATGAACAAAAATTGGATACCAACGAACACGTCCAATGTAATATACAATAATTCAACTTATATGATATACAGGGTGTTTCTAAATCATTGAGCAGAACCACGTCTAAGGGTGGATTTATTAATACGTTTGAATTTAAACAAAAATATGTGTTCGTGTAATCTTCGTGCGAATCTGAGTTGGTTGGTTGTTTTTCAAATAATGCTTTGTTTTTGTCCACAATTAAAATTCATGATAAATCTTTATGATTGTTTATTTTGTTTTTATTTCCGAATATATTTAGGCGAGTAGGTTTTTTTTTTTTTATTTTACGTTGACAGACAATTCGAACAGTATCTTGTATTTTTCTTGTTTCCCTTTTTTTTTACGAAAATCGTGTAACAACACGTATAATTATAAAAAAAAAAACAACTTTATATATTATTTTATATGATTGTGTAAATTTTTGTTTTTTCTTTTTTAATTTTTTATTTTAATCGTACTGAAATCCTTACTACAGAAGTTATATTCACGTATTTGGAGTCACCCTGTATACAGGATATTTACAGGATGTTTTCCCTTTGAAGAATAAAATCCATGAAAATGTACGCGCAATTACTTTATTGAAATAATATTTAAAAATGTCTAGTGAAACGTGAAGAAATATAGATATATATACATATACATATATTTTGTTTTTAACTTTTTGATAAGTAAAATGTAGATGAATTTTATAATGTAAATTAATTTATTACGTATCGAACTAATTTCAAATTTCTATCAATGTATTTTCCTTCCCATTTCGAATTACAATATCTATGGATTTTCTAAAGTCTTATTTAATAAATACATATAATTATTATCATTACTATTATTATTATTATTATTATTATTATATATATATCCAGTGAGATACATATCATAAAATTTCGTTTGACGTTGACACAAACTTCCAAACGATATACATATATCTATTAAATCAATGTTTGAAATGCGTTCATTCAGTTGATACTGAAAATCTTCTACGAGATTGATTGATAAAGCTTTTCTATGATAAATATTTCCTTCCACAAATTTCAAACATATCCAATTGAATTCTAGATATATATGTTCATTAAGTGTTTCAACATTACTGTTCTTTTTAAACGTAATGAAGTGTAATTTAATTGCAACACATTCTAAATTAAAAAAAAATATCAATAGAAAAAGTGATATAAATATTTTTTGAAATATTTTTTCATTATAAATCCAACAAAATAATTGTATCATAAAGAATCAATTATCACGAGGACTCAGCATCACATCTAAACAAAATTAAGAACAGTTGTTGCAACATATTCTAAATAAAAGATAAAGAATTAAAAAAAAAAAAGACAATGAAAATATATTAAATAAAATTACATGCTTCTCATGTATCACATATATCTAAAAATTACAAATAATTATTATAAAACATACACATGGAAAATATTTAAATACACGATTAAAACATATTGTCTTACGAGACAGTTTAAATAAAAAAAAAAAAAAAGTATTGTCCCAAAAATGTTATCCCTTCGAATTCGAAAATAAATAAGGAAATTCCGAATGCTATTGAATTAATTAAATGTCTTTTGGTATCGGATCAATAAATTTCTTAATAATTATTCTGTAACATTCCATTACAGATATACATAAATGTATATATATATATAAGTATTAACATATATGATGAAGTATCTATCGTAACGGACACGGTTAGTAGTATAGCATCAATGCCGGAAAATATAAACGTTATCTTTGGGTTCGGTAAAAGAGAGTAGAATATTATATCGAGTATATATCGAGTAAAGTAGTATGTAGTAGTAGTAGTAGCATGTTAGAAGGAAGAGAATCTAATGGGAAGTCGAGAAGGATCCTTAATTAAGAGAGGATCCTAAGCGGAAATTAAGGTTATGCACGGCAGCTCGCGGTAGTATAAGCAATCGTGCGTGTCTATCAGACGAGAAATTGACTGATATGTTGCTGAAAGACTATGGTAAGAAAAAAGAAAAAGAAGAAGGAAAAGAAGAAGAAGATGATGATAACGATAATAGATGATAATGATTATGATAGAAGTCAAGAGGAATATTATAACAACAAAAATATTCGACACGAGTTTAGTAATTTCGAAAATAAATCATTTAATGAAAAGTACGTTAACGCATTAATAATTAATAAGTATAATATATAATAAATTTTGAAAAGTTAGGAATAATATAATTGAATATGTGTGTTTCATCTAACATAATTTTGATTTAATTATTACGATCGTAGAAGTCTCTTGATTACTAATTTTTAAGCAAACTAATCAGAAAGAATAATAACATCACGTTGATCATCAATTTTTAATAGCAATATATTAATCATTGTATAGAATTATTGAAAAATTTAGAAAATTTGTAATATTAATATCGAAGTCAAAAAACAATTAACACAATATATTATAATAAAATAATATAATATTTGAATAATTATGCATTTTTGAATAGTACAAACATAAGTATACATAATCCTAACGATGTTTATTCCAAAATCTACACGAAATTAAGTATAATAAATAATAATTGTAAATGAATACAAAGTATAAAAATATTAATCACGTATTAGATCGCGCGTTCGAACGATCAAATTTCAATGAAAATAAGATAACAATATACACGGTCTATTGCCTTGATTAAACATTACTCTCTGGTTACGTAACTGCCGAAGAATCCAACCTGATAAACTTGTACAGAAGAGAAATACTTCCCACCCTCCCTCCTTCCCACTCTTATCTCTTTCTCTCTTACTCTAGACTAACTAAATTCATCCCCGTAAAATAAACTTATTTTAGCGTATGGTTATGCGGGCTTCCTTTCGCCCATCTCGTTCCTTCGTGGCTTACCAAAGTTAATTACCTTATGTCGGAAAGATTCTGCAGCTTGTTACGCAGATTTTGGCATCTCCTTTCCAAAGATGAACTCTGTCGGTCTACATTTAAAACATACACACACACGCACGCACGTACACATACGCATACACACGTTCATAAATACGTACATACTTAAATGTATACACACGTAAACAAATTTGGCAAACTTTCGTACTAGTTGATGCTTTTTGAGTTTGATTTTGATTCACCTTCTAATTTTACGCGTGCGTTAATCATTTCGATGAATCAAATATTACGTCAAGTATTCGCTGTGATCATTTTCTACGAGTAATATTAGATTCCATATATAATAATAATTAATATTAGATTCTATATATATTAAGGCATATAATTATCTTTTTTAATTATATATTATAAATGTTATTATATATAAGGTGCATTTATTATTTTATTATTTACATTATTGTATTGGTTGGTTTATGTACTTTTTACAAAAATCGCAGATCTCCGACACTTTTGGGGAAAAAAAACGGAGATATAAATTTCGCAAATATTCTTATATTCACTTATTTATTTTCTTTTTTTTTTCGGTAGCGTATTATAGTTAGCGAAATAAAAATTAATAACATAGCCCGACCCGTAAGCCGTACAATGTATATTCATATTCATAAAAGTACAATATATATTTTCATACTAGTACTACAAGTGTGCAAAGTTTGAAAAGAATCTGAGCCTCTCGTAAATGGTCCCGGCCTTGTAAGTTATATTTAATTTTATATTATTAAGAGAGAGTTACAATTAAATATGCAGAGGATTTCAGTCATGCTGGTAAAAACTTTTTATGTAAACTTTTTCTAACGTGTATAATACGTCGGAAAAATTTTACCAAAAGGATTGAAATATACTTAATATACTATTATATATGTATTAAAATATAAATATCTCTGTATAGGTATAATATTATAATACTTAATTTTATATATCTAATGTATTAAAAAATTTGTATCTTAAAATAATGAATTATTTTACTATTAATTGTTTATAAATAAAAATTATAAAAAGAAATTCTTCGAAACTACGATTGATACAAAATTAAATTGGTTTATAAAATATTATGTGAGAATAATTTCAAAGATATTTTAATAAGGATAATTAATAGATGAAATGTCTATAATGACGATCGTATTACCGCGATGTTTATACTCTTTAAACTTTCCTTTCTTTCTTTATCGATATTCTTCCAAATGTGTAGGAAACCTTCTAAGAGTTTCAAGCTTTCCCTTTAGTTTCTTACCTTTATGTACTTAACTGTTTCTTCGTTCCTTAGTTCGTTGGTTGGTTCGTTCGTTCGTTCGTTCGTTCGTTCCTTAGTTCGTTCGGTCGTTCAGTCAAGAATTCTATGATATCAGCAAATTTGATCTAAAATTGCTTCGGTCACGCACGACACCGACTCACTTTACATTCAATCGCCAAACAGGAGATAGAAATAAACGTGCATGTACATACTTTACACCAAATTTCGATACCTAAGATCAACTGTTGTTCGATCTTTTACACGATAGAAAATTAAATTTGTAAAAATACAAAAAGAAAAGAAAAGAAAATCTATTTGTTAAATTTTCTCGAACAGAAAATAATATAATTAGTTTGACAAAATAATTTTAGGTAATATTTTAAAGAAAAGTAATATTGAATTTAAAAATCGAATAAAAAATCAGGGAATCGATTGTTCGATCTTTTATATATGGAAACAAATTAAATTCTTAAAAACACAAACGAAAAGAAAATCTATTTGTTAAATTTTCTCGAACAGAAAATAATATAATTAGTTTGACAAAATAATTTTAGGTAATATTTTAAAGAAAAGTAATATTGAATTTAAAAATCGAATAAAAAATCAGGGAATCGATTGTTCGATCTTTTATATATGAAAACAAATTAAATTCTTAAAAACACAAACGAAAAGAAAATCTATTTGTTAAATTTTCTCGAAAAAAAAATAATATAATTAGTTACTTCGACAAAAAATAATTTTAAGAAATATATTAAAGAAATAGTTCAATTTAAAAATCGAATAATATATATGAAGGAATCGATTAAAATTGAAAAAAAAAACTTAGGGAAGGATCTAAAGGGAAGAAATTTAGCGACAAATCAGATCCATTTGATTCGGTCGATCGAATAAAACCAAACCGTCGTGTCCATGCTAGAAAGAACAAAAACATTTAGAAGCTGATCTCTGACCGAGATTCCAGATTTTCGTGAAAGCTACGATTTCCTGTGGGCGGAGTCTCCGGCGAAGACTATGCTTGCATCAATTCGCACGACGTATTTCCACGCGAAATCCAGAATCTACATTTAAACGTAAAATCATTCCTCGATCTGAAATTCAATTGAACGTTTTATCGACAACAAAAAATTTGATTTTTTTTACACAAACTATTACTTACATATCGATGATACAAATTTATACGAACAAATTGATTCAATTAGTCACTTGAAAACGTTCCAAGCGTGTCTTAAATGTATACAAAAATTTCATATTTATTCAATGTTTTGAATAAAATAAAACATTCGTCAAAATAATTCAAATCTACAATGATATTTTAACACTTTGATAACAAGCATACACAGAACGCGCACATGTTTTCTTGCTAATTATTTTGTATTAACGCGAAATCATTCAAAGATCTATTAAAATGAACAATCCAAATCTCAAATTCAAACAACAAAGTATAATTCATTCGATGATCTATAAAATTGAATTAAATCACAAAATTGTGTATCTCCTAAGAAATAAGATGTTTCTTAATAACACACTACCTACGATAAAATGACCATAACAAATTATTTACAAAAAAAGAAAAAAAGGAAAAACAACATCTGATCTGATATCGTTAAGATGAATAAATCCAATCAAAATCAAAATATAAAGAAATATAGGTATACAATATTCTACGATAGGTATCATATTGAAACGAATAACGATACTTACGCATATAGACTAATACTATATTATATATAATATGAACATACACATACATACATACGCGCGCATACACATACTCGACTATTACTTTTCACGATTGAAGAATCTCCAAAAGAAAAGTTTGCATTAAAGCAGCGTATTTAACAAACACGAAGAGAGAGAGAGCACGTTTATATCAGCTGAAAGTACCTTCCGAGTCCCAAGCCGATAAGACCGGCTGGTAATGAGTAATAGGCTGCTTATTTTCAAACTTTCTTTCCCGAGATGAGAGCAAGAGAGAGAGAGAGAGAGAGAGAGAGAGAGAGAGAGAGAGAGAGAGAAAGAGAAAGAGATAGAAGGAAAATCGTAAAGGATGTTAGTGGAAAAAGCGAGAAAGTAAGATGATGAAGTGAGCCAAAAGAAAAAGAGAAAGAGAAAAATAGAAAAGAGAGGTAAAGAAGAGAAGAGAAGAGAAGAGAAGAGAAGAGAAGGGAAGGAAAAGGGTGATGGTGGTGGTGGTGGTGGTAGAGGAAGAGGAAGAGAAAGGGGTGGATGCGGATTGGGGAGAGGGGGGAGGGGTAGTATGCCCCGGTTGGGAAGTACTGCTAGATAATACTATTAATTTTCTTCCAAGAATCGTAAAATTACGATGAAACTTTAAATTGGATATTTTATCTGATAATCTCCCGGACGGTGCTTATTCGTCTCGCTCATTCTTTTTAACCCCTCCACCCCCTCATCCCCCTCTCTTACTCTCTCTCTCTCTTACCTTCTTTCTTCTTCTTTCTCTCTTCCTTTCACGCTTTTTACTTTATCTACATTTGGTTTTGTAACACGCGATTATTCTATATCATATATTTTATATAAGATTAAAATGATAGGGAATGTTAATATAGTTCCTCCCCCCTTGTTATTAATATTATTATAATTATATATATTATAATTATTATTAGATTATGATGTAATTTTAAATATTATTCTACGTTTGTAAGAGTGTATTCGGATATACCGAAATTATAGAAACATTATTATTATTATTATTATTAGAAATATGTCGTTTATATGTTCAGCCAAAAATAATATCTCTGTATTGTTTGATATCTTGTATAAATATGAATACTCTTATAAAATCAATTGTTGATCATTTAAATATAATAAAAAATGATATTTTTGTAAAAATAAAAAGATATAACATAATATAAAAAATATAATATAATATAACATAATATTTAAAAAAGTAAAAAACAAAACGATCAACTCAAAGTAGATTAATCAAAGTAAAGCCAAAGAAGCATAACGCAACAGGTTGTTAATAGCATAGACTCGGACGACTCTTTGTTTGTAATAAACGCTATTTAGAAGATATATTGTGGTTACCACCGAAAGGAATACATTAACATCATTTCTACGTGAAATATTTTCTTCAAAGTAGAAAGGAAACGAAACGAAAAGGGACAAAAAAAATAATGGAAGAAAAAAACTTTTCAAAAAAAGAAAACAAAAAGAGATAAAGAGTGAAAATCAAAGAAATCGGAATCAATGAAAAGTAACTAACGAACGGGGGTTTGGTGGATTTGGTGGGGGTGGGACGCTTGGGGGGAGCTAAAGGAAACGAATGGATAGATAGACGGATGTCCATCGAATTGATCGTTAAGAAAAATCTTTGGAAGATGAAAAAAGAGAAAGAAGGTCGAAGATGAACAGTAATTACCGGATTCATGAGGTCGTTAACTCTCGAACGAGCGTAAAATCGAGATCACAAGAAGAAAACGCGCAAACTCTCGTACCCCAACCCCTACCCCAACCCCCTATCCCTACCCCTACTTCTCGTTTTCTTTCTCTATCTCATTCTCACTTTCTTTCTTCGAAACTTTTCCATGTTAGCAAGCTCGAGGCTAGTAGAAGAAAGATTTGAAATTTTTATCGGACTATACAACCGTACACCAACAAACTAATACACCGACAAAGTATATGTATGTATGTATGTATGTATGTATCTAATACGTATTCGTGAGAATGAAGTTTCAAGCTTTTTACCGTAGCACAAACAAAACGCTAATTAACGACAGAAGGTATCGTCCTTGTCATCGTATCATAACAGAATATAGACGCTAATTGGATTATAATATGAAAATAAAATTGTTACGGAATATCAACAAAAATCTTCACCTTTTGTTGGAGCGTGGTATTTTTTTTTTGCTCTCCTTTTCTTTTCTTTTCTTTTCTTTTCTTTTCTTTTCTTTTTCTTTTCCTTTTCCTTTCTTTAACGAATCGACTTGTTTTGCTCAGGAAAAAAAAAATAAAAGAAACAAAATAAAATTTATATGTTGTTTATTGTTATTATTTGATAAGTATTTTTTTTACGAGATAAATGTGGATCGATAGATAAGTATATTTTGTTAAGTAATACAGGGATACACATAAAATAATAAAGGGATACACACACACAAACACGACGAAGATATATTATCATAAATACTGAACGTTTATTTTAAATAACAATGTTAAAAGATAGCAATTTACTTTTCGATTAATATATTTTACAATTTTTAATTTCCATGAAAATTAAATACATCGATTTATTTAGATAACAATTGTTTTATTGATATAACACTTTACACCAATTTAATCGATGTTTTATTTATTATACCATTTACGTTAGATACCGATATTTTATTATACTTATATACTATCATTAAATAACAAATACTAACAATTTATTTAAAATACTGATCTAATAATTAACAAACAAACAACCAACATAACACCAAACATATATCCTTTTAAATAGAAGAACACAAATCGATTCCCATTGTATGCATTAAAAATTTAAGAAAATTTGAAAAAAAAATAAAAAAAAACCAAAAAAAACAAAAAGAGAAAAATAAAAAGAAGAAGAAGGAAAAAAAATATCTGTGCAGGTCATCGCGCGAGGGGAACAAAAATTGTCACCTTTTATGATCCTCATTTTTCCTCTCTCTTTCTCTCTTAATATACAGTATTAGTATAGTATAGTATATTCTTCTATTCTTAGGGCATACAAATGTCAGAACATTCCCTTAGCAAAAGGGCGAACTCTTAAAACGAAGTAGAGACAAGCCTCGAGATTTCTGGGTTGCTTTTCCTCCGCGACGCATTAACCTTAACGACCTTTTAGCTAACGTTTTTTTTTATCCTCCTTCTCCACCACCACCCCCCACCGACCGCCCACCCTACCCCACTACCTTCTCCTACTTCTCTCTCTCTCTCTCTTTCTTTCCGTCCTTCTTTCTTTCTTTCTTCATCGTAGTCTTCCTTCTTCCTTGTCCTCCTCGAACACGCGGATTTTTTTCCTTGCCAGTTCCTGAGATTGCCGTGTCGCCAGCTCAGCGCCTCTTAATGTTACCTTTTTTCTGTCCACCTTATATCCTATCCATCTCTACACTCTTCAGCCCTTTTCCCCTGTCCTCCCTCCCTCCCCCGCTCACCCCTATACCCCTAGCCTAAGCCCTACCAACCGCCCCCTACAACTTCTATCTCATTTTTTTTCTTCTTCTTCTTCTTCTTCTACTTCTACTACTACTACTACTGTTACAACTATTATTCTTATTATTATTATTACTAACACTACTACAACAATCCACTCACTCTTCTCTCTGTAGTCAGTTTTCTACAGTGACTATACCAACGTTAAAGACTTGATACACTATTAGCGCTTTTTATCCAACCTTCCAATCTTCTAACCTTCCTTCCTACCTACCTACCTACCTTCCACCACCAACTTAACCAACCATCATCTTTCTACGACATATTCCGGGCATTTTTGCTCTACCCTCCGGGTAGACAAAATGTACTTCAAGGACTTTGCCCTATACTATAACTCTCTCCTTCCTACTTTCCAGGAGCTACTCTGACGTTATACTAGTCTTGCTATTGCTGCTTTTGCTGCTTTTACCCGTTGTTGCTATTGCTCCTGCATATTGTAGAAAATAACAATGGGAAAAAACACAGGGACTGGGCTGGGCTGGGGCTGAGGGGGGAAAGGAAAAAAGGGAAAAGAAGCATTGTAATGGGAATGTAATTAGAGACACGTCGTTTCTTGTTTTCTATTTCTTTATGGGGGATCGAAGAATAAAATCTTTTAACTCTTGTTAAAAAGTAAGAGAAAAAATATATATATCCACGAGATTTATCTAACTATCCGTACAATGGAGAAATAAAATAAGGAAACCGAACGATTGTGTTATTTATTCTAAAGTGTAGCAAAAAAAAAAAAAAAACAAAAAAAAATTAGTGAAAGGGAAAAAGAAAAGAAAGGGTCGAATAAAATAAAAAATAGAAAAATAAAAAAAAAAGAGGGAATGAAGAAGAAAAATGTAACTAAGTCATGGTAGAAACGTAAAAGCATTCTAAAGTGCTAACCAAATTGCAAAACGAAAATAATACGCTACCTAGCTATAAACTTTTCTTTCTTTCTTTCTATCTATCTCTCTTTCTTACATACACACATACACACGTATATCTACCTGTATAAATATACATATATATATATATACATACGTAGATACTAAGACGTATACGGTGATAGATACATGCACACATTCTTTCTTACCCTCTTCTAAGCTACAACGTAACACAACTTCAACAGATAGTTCGTCCCACACGTAACGTTCGTCTTTACTACGTTCCACCAACTCGCAAAAATAGTTCTCGCCTCCCCACAAGCAGTCGGAATCTCGTTTGCGAGAAACGCGAGCGGAATATCGAAGAACATTCCCAAGAACGAGGCCAGACTTTTCCTAGAAAACTCTATTCGCGTATGGCTCAAATGCAGTAAGTAGCCGCATACTATACGAAAGCTCATACAAAAGCCCATCGACAAATATAAAAATAAAAAAAAAGACTGGAGGATCATTTTTATTTCCTTTTATTAAACCTTTTTGTTAACGTTTATAAGATAAGATTTAGAAATTAATTGAACGATACTTTTGTTCTTATAATCACATTTTTAATCTAACAATTAAATTAATATAACCGCATTAAAACGCGAATTATTTTCACATTCGTTTTATTCTTTTTTAATAATATTTCGAATGAATTTATCTTGAAACGTATACAACAATATATTATCGTAATATATATATATATATTTATTATTAATTTTGTTTTTTTTTTCTAAATACACATGAGAATTGAAAAGTATTGAGTCTAATGTGGTAACGACTTTTTTTCGGCTTAAAAGATAATAAAAGATATTTTGTTATTCTCAACGATCGAGACTTTTCCTAGGCACCTTAGAAAATATTAAATATTAATACGAATTATATCGATATAAAATTTAATGTCACGATACTAGGAGAATAATATAATAATTGTTATAATATACTAATTATTAATTGCATATAATACGTGTTTGAAAAAAAATCTGTTAATATTATTACATTAAATATTATTATATTATTCCTAAAAATCCTCCCCCCTTCTTTGTTATCTTTAATAAATTCTTCGATAAATATATTCCGAATATCAAAGAAATGAATAATTTATTAATTATCTTAGTAACGTGTGTACTTTATCTTATCCGTTCATTTATGTTGTATAACATTATACGTCAAATCGGTAACATGCAAAACATCCAACAAAAGTTTACTTACGTATGTATATGTGAGTAAATATTTACATTCTTTTATATACGTAAATAAAATTATATATTATAATACTTATCAATATAATTCTACCGTTTATAACGAAAAGTATAAGTCCCTTTTAGAAAAAAAAAAAATATTGAGATAACACATCATTTTGATTAATTATTAATAAAACACGAAAAATGAAGCTTTTTTTGTTTATTGTTAAAGTAATATATATATATATATTAATAAAAATTTAAGACCAATCTAATTAAAAAAATAAAACATCGAAATTATATTTTCTCAATCTTTCATCAAAAATTCGACTTATACCAATTTCATAACAAACGATCCATTATTATATTGATTAGTAAATATATTTGTACATACACGTATATTTACAATATTTATTATACATTTATATAAAAAAAATATATTTACACGCATACGTATAATTATATATTTATAGACTTTATAGTGTGTTATTAGCAATTTCAGTCATTTTATCTGAATACAAATCGCTTTGAGTCGACCAACGAATTCGCATGAATCTCTCATCGATATTGAGATCGAATTTTTAATATCAATCCTACTACTACTACTACTGCTACTACACTACTATTACTGATACTCTTTATTTCTCTCTCTTTCTCTCTTTCTGGGCAATATCATGGATTATGTTGACCGATCACATACAATTATTTCTTCGTAAAATTATATATTCGATGGCAGATAATAATAATTATCGATTATCTGCCATAGAATATTTTTTTATTTTCTATTTTCAATAAAACTAAAATTAATTACAACGAATACGTTATATTGATAATAACTACGTTTTAACGAGCATCAATCGAGAAAAGCTTTATTTACAAAATTTCGAAAGGTTTATTACATCTAGAGTGCTTTCATTATTGATCATCGTAAATTATTATATTGTATATATCTCGAAGAAATTATTATATTTAAGTTGTTTCCTATTTTTAATGAATGAAATATTCGTTCATCGTTTCGCGTATATTTTATACTCGATTTATTATAATTAATTAATACCGATTGCCAACTGGATTTACGAAAATAAGAAATGTATAGACAAAAATTTGATATTCTTTTAAACACACTAATCAAAAAAAATTCTAATATTTTCCTGTGTGATAATTTCAACTTATATTTCATTATATTATATTACTCTCCCTTTTTATGATTCTTTAAGGGGATCTCTTCTCTCTATTTAAAATTATTTAACAACAATCCTTACATTTAAACCTATATTTATATATATGAAAATATAAAATGAAATATTTTTTCGATAAGCAACGAATATTTTAAATAAATATCTTCTGGACTAGAAACTATCTTTGTTCTCGTAAAAATACATGGGAATTGAAAATTGTAAATAAAAAAAAATATCCAAAAAACACACACATATATTCATATAAATTTTTCTAATCGCTAATAATAATAACAACAACAACTACAAAAAAATATAATCCACGTATAATACACGTTGACTAAAGCACACGTTTCAAAATTAAAACGTCATATTATACATGAATAAGTAAAATAAAATAACAAAAAAATAAAAAAAAAAGATGGAAAAATAATTCGCGGGAACACATTTGAATCGTAAATACATTCGTGCTTAGAAAACTAAACAAAACAAACCTTCCCTTCTACCCCGTCTCTTTTCAAAACAATCGAACTGCATAGAAACTGAACATTTTTCCAAGTTGATGGTGAGGAAAGTGAAAAAAGGAGAGAGTGGGATTGGTATGAGATGTACGAAAATATGAAAAAGGAAAACGATTATCGTAAATTCGTCGATGATATCGAACGGGTAAGTGAATAAACAAAACAACGTTATAAACGAAAAGAGAAAAAAAAAATGAAAATAAAAGATATACCTAGAGAGAAAGAGAAAGAGTAAAAAATATAATATAAAGATAGGGAGGACTGAATTGTATATAGTTGAAAGGACGAGAGGAAGAGAATGGAAAATGAGGATGTGAGGATGAGGCTACGAGTAGGGGGCTACGAGTAGGGATGGTTAAGGGTTGTGAGGGTGAGGGTTACCCCTCCTCCCCTAAAGAGGGGTCGCGCGTGAAAGAATACGAAATTCTGCGGAGCGTGCACGTTGCTCGCGTATCTGCACCAAGGGTAGGTAGATAGGTATGTATGTATATTCCAAGCGTTCCCTGTAAATTTTCCAGGTGAACGCGGTCCGCGTAAACTCGCGCACGAATAAATTCATTCGTTATGAAAGAGAGAGTGAGAGAAAGAGAGAGAGAGAGAGAGAGAGAGAGAGAGAGAGAGAGAGAGAAGTTCCCCGGTCGTTTGCCGGACGTTATCGAACGAAGCACATCGAAATTGCTTAACGAAACGGAATTACTGCTTACCTTCATGATGCACTTGTTGTCCCTTCTTTCCTCCCTTATTCTTTTTCTTCTTCTTCTTCTTCTTCTTCTTTATTTTCTTTTACTTCTTTCTCCTTCTATCAAATCTTCCGTCATTCATTCCTTTTCTCTTTTTTTAAATTCCTCCCTGGTGGTACTCGTCCTCTTGAATTCTTTTTTTTTTTTTTTCTATCCCTTATTAAGTCGAACTTCTCCAGAACAAAGGGCGTCTGTATCTCTCTCTCTCTCTCTCTCTCTTTCTCCCCTATATGCGAAAAGATTTCTTTTTTATTATTTATTATTATCGTTTTTATTTGTAACAGGATATTACGAATAATGATTCTGTTTCTTTGCACAAACTGATATGATAATTGAATATTTAATTGGTACGTTTTTTTTTTAATATAAATATGTCGTTTTGATATATTATTATTATTATTATTATTATTATTATTGTTTATGAGACAAATGTTATGTATAGATATTATATTTTTCGATAAGAGAGATCGAAATTATTATTTTTAATCAAAATTAAAAACAATGTTTTCTTTTTTAAAATAATAAATTAAAATGTGTATACACATATATAACCGATCGTATACATGTATGCACATAATGTGTGTACATTTACATAGGTTTACTAACGTTACGAAACATTCATAATACACAAACATTTTTTTTTTTAAATAATGTATTATGTGTCTTAAAGGAGAGTCTACGCTATATCGTGGACAAAATTATTTGACCACGTGATAAAATAGAAAAATTTGTATAATAAATAAAACGAAACAAATTGCCTGTCATTTATTTACGTTACTAAAATAAATGGATTTTGATTTAAAAACAACTTCGCGAATAAATAAAACAAAACTTACCGTATGCTTATAAAATATTTCAACAATTTATGCATTTCATATTGCAAACTTGTAAAAACATAGGCAAGAAAAACAAAATTTATTATAAACCCGAGGACAACATCCATTGATCCGTATGTAAAATATTTTACTAAAATCCTACGAAACTTGTGTAAACCATAGGCAAGGGAAGAAAGAAACAAACAAAAATGTAACATAAGCCCAGATAACCATTGAATTAATACGTATAAAATATTTAACAAAAAATCTGCTAACATGTAACAACACGTAGGCAAGGAAAAAGATACATAAAATAAATCCTTCTTACAGATACCTCTATTTAATTAAAATATACCAATAATTATAACATCAAACCAAACGAAATGAAAAACAATACAAAAATATCTTATTAAAGAAAACTATACTTTGACTAATTTATATATTTCGATAATATGAATGAAATCAAATCATAAAAACCAATTTTGTCGTATCGATAAAATTGTTTCTTTTCAATCTGACACAGATGATGTAAAAAAATAAAGCAACGACATTTACGGTAAAACAGGATCGCGTCATAGATACATTCATATATACAAACACACGTACATAGATGCATACATAAATAAATACACATTTACACATAAATATATACGTGCATATATGTACATATATATACGTACGTACTACTACGTATATTATGTATTCGTAAAATAATCATTTTCAATTTGGAATTGGACATACGCGACTAGGAATATGAGAAAGCTCCTACATATATGTCCAGATTTGTATACGTGTATGTATATATATATATATATATGTGTATGTATACCTTTTAGCAGGCGACCGCGTTTAATCACGAACGTTTTATACACCCTCCTGTGGTATTTCAATTTGAGAGATAACGGTCCACTCGTTACGTCCTTAAAAATTCAAAAGCTGGAACGAATGTTCTCCGCAAATAAAGAGAGAGAGAGAGAGAGAGAGAGAGAGAAAGAGAAACCGCGAAAAGGACCGACGAAAAAAAAAGGAACAAAAATATCCTCCTTCCCGACCGGCCCCGCCATTCCACCATTCCCCCACCTTCTACTACTCCTACCCTCTTCCTACGGAAAAAGAAAAAAAAAGAAAAATGAAAAGGAAGGAAAAGACAAAAAAAAGAAAACAATTTTTAATTCCACGAGACACATTCTTGACACAAGAGATAATGAAAATCGAGCTACATAGTTATGCAAATACTATAGATATTACTATATCTATATACATATATATACATATCATATACATGCGTGTATATACATATATACATATATACACGTTGTTGAATTAAAGTATTGGCACGGAGTACACGTTTTTAACATTCTCCGCAAATCTGTAAAAATAACGCGCGTACGAACGTTTAAATAATTTTTTTTTATCTGCGAAAAGAAAAAAAAAATCCATTATATTTTTCTCGGGTTTTGAAAATTAAATATTTGATTTTTATATATATATTTTTTTTTAGGACGATAATATAGATACGTATAAAAGAAAAATATGTTTAGCAACATTAATTTAATCTCTCACACTGTGGCTTATAATATAAA
>NW_014569589.1:723812-756517 GCF_001313835.1 Polistes canadensis
ACACAGACACACACACATACATGCAATCACGCACGCGCATTTATATACGTGTGTAATGTATGTACTTATATAAATGTGTTTATATATATATATATATTTGTAAATGTATATAGAATACTGGTAACCATATCATTGCAAAGCTCGGCTGGTGTACGCTATACTCTGCAAAATTGAGGATGCATTACTCTGATTCGATAACAAATTTTAATTATCGTATAGCAAATGAACGCTCGGTCGACCGAAATTAATCGCGATGTGGCTAACGCAAAAGCAGATACATATCTCAACGGGTTAAGGTTCGATTTCAACGCGCAAGATATATCTTTTATATGTATGCAAACGTATATATTATCTATAGATAAATATGTATGGATGCATCTATCTACTTTGGTTGCCGTTCCAGAAAAATACTTCGACCTGGAAAAAATTCATTTTTCTTATAGATTTGTGTACGTGTTGGTAAATATATACGCGTAAATACGTCTAATAAATCAAATAAACCATTTTTTATATGTTTTTTATTTATCCTTTTTTTTTTTTCTAACAACTTTTTCATTTTATTCGATTATTTTTATAAATCGAGAACGGAATGTAATTTTTAAATATTATACAATGACATGAATAATATTAATTATTCAAATATATATGTATAAAACATTATGACAACTCATAATGGGAATTGGGGTAAGGATCGTTAATAATACAATGCATTGATTAATATATCGATAATAAAAAATTGTTTATCGAGTACAAAGATATTTGGATAAAATTCTCTCGAACTTTGTAAACGTGTAAAAGGATAACGAAAATCTTCTTAACATTACATTGATTGTGTGTAAAAATAATTGTAGGATTGTAAGACAAAAAGAAAAGTTAAATGAGAGAGATAAGAGGGTGTATATATATATATATATTATTTTTTTTTTTTTCTACGCGAACCATCGCCATAATTTCAAGCGTTCCTTTATATATCATGTGCCCGATTTTCTTTCTTTGAGAGCGCGAATTAAAGCGGGTGCAAATAAAGATACGAGTAAGGTAGGGAAACGCTTGAAAATTGTCGAGAGTATTTGCACGAGCGAAACGTTAAAATTTATGTTAATCCATGCTGCATAGTTATCAACCGACACGTTAAACGTTTTCCTAGAACTCGACGCGAGAATCATTTCTTTTTGTTACTCGTTTATATTTCTGCCTACATTTTATTTTCATATCTCGACAAATTTTGTCGACGATCAAATTTACTTGATTCTTAATCAGTCGAATTTGTTTTCTTTTTTGTTTGTTTTTTTTTTTTTTTCTTTTTTTTTTTGGTTTACGTACCTATATATGCATCGTATATTTGACATTTCGTAAATCATAAATTCTTATACGATGATTTAAGACGAAGTGTTGATTTTTAAAGTAAACATTTAAATCGATTAAAATATTATTAATTGATCGGTTAATTAATTTATCTATATTTTTTTATTTAATAAGTGATCATAAGAGTGAAGATTAACAAATAAAATTGATATTTTCAACGAAGAAAAATTATTAACAAGTGATTAATTTTTCTTCATTTTTTAAATAAAATCTAACGACACTATTAATTTATATTCTCTCCTCGGTTTTTTTTCTATTCGACTTATTTATATTTCAAGTCAAAAAGGGTACGCTTCTTGTCTGAAAGTAATTCGTCAGTTTAATACGAACAGTCGGTGTAGAAAGATAAAGGGTTTTCATATATAACTTAGGTATAGTTTCGTCCTTTGTCCTTGTAATTACATCTTAAAGTTAATCGTAAATTAAATAAAACTAATATAATTAGGCTGAAAACTCTTAAACCAAACCACTTATTCGTTGCATTTTTATTCATTGAAAATATTTGTCTTTTTTAATTGTAAATCTTAAACTATTGATCTTCAAAAGTTAACGGTTCACGAGACACTTTTTTTAAATATTCGATAAAACCTTTCATCATAAAAATAAATAAGTTTTCCATTTGTATACATTTTTGAATGCTATCTTTTATTCCATTTGAAATGATAATAAAAAAAAAAGAAAAACTCTTGGTTTTAATATTGGATTCTGAGATGAAATTTTTCAAATACGACAAATGATATTAATACGATGTAGTGTATATCTAAAAAACAATTCGTGGAATCCTCGGAAAGATTGCGTAAAACTTCACGGTCCCGTGGAACACAATTTGAAAACACAATTTATTTAAACTAACATCTTGCAAAGATATAAAAACATAGTTCACGTTCGTAAATCACTATTTTCTCTCTTTTTTTCTCTTTTTATTTGGGTCAAATTGAATTTTCGTAATAGACGATCAATAAAAACGAAAAAAATATCGGACATTTTGTTAAATAAAATATTTTGCGAGTCGTCATTTGAAGTATTAAATGGACCGTTTATTTTGAAAGTGGTGCAAGTCCATTTTTTGTTTTTTTTTTTTTTTTTTTGAGAAAATTAAAGGTTAACATATGAATCAATTCAAAAATATAAATTAATAATGTCTAGTCTGGCAATGTTTCTATTAATTTATCAATATGTAATTTGATTATATAAATTTCTTTTAGACGAATTTAACTAATTGTTAAATAATCTATATTTACGTGCTGTTAGTGGACATACAACATTTTTCATACTTATTAGTCAATTGTAAATATCATTTAATTTCAATCATGAAAAATTAAATATCATTTAAAATATATTTTGTATTAATCCAATTTTGTTTATAAATAAGAAAATAAAGAAATCAAATATAGGAGCAGTATCTTTTATTTTGTATATTAATAGTAAGAGATATTGGCAGATGAAAATGTAACTTGAAATCTCATTTAATAATGTTCCTTAAATGTTTGTAAGTAAAAATTAAACATTTTCAACCACGTGAGTGTATGGAAATTGGACATACACAACTTTCGTAATCTCATTCGGTATATAATATCTTTTAGTGACCAATTTCGTTTAGAACAAAACACATCGTGTTTTTATTTTTAAGATATTAAATATTAACTAATCATAAATCAAAAATGTTTACACACACACAATAAATTAATCACAAATTATACGATATCTCAATTTATATCAAAAAGAAAATGAACTTACGGTGCTTTCAAAATAAACGATCCAAATATTTGATGGAAAATAAATACTGGAAGACTAAAACGTAGAATAATCTCTCGCGCAAAAAAAAAATAAAAAAAGGAAAAACATTATCGAACCGAAGTGAAATGCGAACGAGAGAAGAACTCGTAAATAGAGAGACAGAGAGAGAGAGAGAGAGAGAGAGAAAGAGGCCTGTCTAACCTTTACGCGTAGGAATAGAGTGTGCCAAGTGGAATATTTCCTAGAACCTGTTCGCCATGAATTCCACGGAGCACGCTGGATACAACACGAAGGTGCACTTTATTTGATCTAATCAACGGACGAGACGGGGTCCGTTCTCTTCTGCTTTCCCCATTCGAATGAAACTCTGCGTGTAAGCATTATTATTCATACAACGTATCTTATTACAGAAAAGCTTAGAAATGTCCTTGCAAATTGTTCACTCTCCGATACCTTCGCGAGCATGAAACGAATATCTTATTAAAAAATAATAATAATAATAATAATAATAATAATAATAATCATCATGAACGAAATTATATTAAATAAATTAATTGATAAACTATGAAAAAAAGAAAGAAACGAATTGAAATAGAAGGAAATAGTATCGACGGTCATTATATATAATAATAAAATGATAATAACGAAATATATATATATATATATAATGAGAGCGAGATTATATTAAATAAATTAAATAAATGAAGAAAGAAATAATGAAGAAAAAGATGAATGAAGATAAAGAGAGCATGTGAAAGGATATAAACGAGGATAAAACAAGTATTAATTATATATATATATAAAAGTAAATCAACAAATGAGTATAATTATATGAAAGACGTCAAATGAATCGAGAAAAGAACAAAAAATGGATAAAAGGATACAAACGAGCATGAAATGAGATTTGATAAGGAAAAAAAAAGGGGGAAGTGGGAGAAGAAAAAATTCTATAAAATATATCAAATGAATCGAAAGAAAAAGAAGGAAAGATAAAAAGAATGAGACAGAAGTAGTAGGAATATAGATAGAAGGAAAGAAGAAATCGCAGAAGCTCTTTCTGTCGCCTCGTAAATCGAATCATTCGCTGTCTCTCAAACGAATCACATTGCTATTTCATACGTGATTTTGTCGACAAGCAAAGAAACGAAATCTAATTTCACGCGTTTCGCGCTAAAAGTAGCAAAGATACATAAATGTATATAGAAATTTATATATATATACAGGGTGTCGCAGTTTGTTAACTCAAAATTTTACTAACATTTTCTAGAAAATAAAAAAAAGGTAAAAAATGTCATAGACATTTTTAACACACTTGGGATGTGGGTGGGATGGGGGGGGAGTGCACTGTGGGACACTTAAATGTTTAATTAGAAAGGATATAATAAAAGTATGTGTGAAAAATGATAACAGATTGGTGTTTCGTTGACTCGCTCGCATCAGCATAAAAAAAAACAAATTGTCGATATTTATTTAAATATGCAACGATAACATGCTCGGAGTTTACTTTTTAACCTGAAAGATTAACCTGCAGATTCTTTTTTCTTTTTTCTTTTTTTAGATGTCCTACTAAATGTATATTCAACTAAACTTGTTAAGGGATATTCTTATCTAGTATTATTTTGTCAACATTTATTGATTCAAATTAGATGATCGTTCAGTACATTATGCGATACCAGTTAAGGTAATATTTAAACGACCATTACCCATAACGATGGTCCAGTTCCTTGACACCTCCCCTCCTTCCCTTCCTTCCCCCCTTCCCACCTTCAAAATTATTGGACATCACGTCGAATATATTTTTACTTATCAGAAATAAAAAAAGATAATGTTGATCATGGGCAAATGAATGCAAACGATTCGTGAAGTATTTACTGTAATTAAAGAAAATGAGAAGATGTGTGAAACACGAGTAACGTTATAAATTCTATTAAGATGTCGATCCTGCGCACTAATAACAACGGGCAACATTTTGTGTGAAATGAAATTATAATTCGAATCGACTTGTGTGATCATCTAACAAAAAATCGATCCATCTACTCATTTCAAAATATTTTTTTGTAATATTTTAAATGAAGCTTTCAAGAACCCAAGTTTATGTAAAATTTCTCTTTTTTATTTTTACTTATAGAATATGGTGGTAAAGTATTGGGGGGGGGGGGGTGAAATGTAACTGGAACACCCTGTATATTCCTACGGCAAAATGAAATCGTCCGTGTAAAAGGTCAAAGACGCAAATCGTATATTGTTGGTAAAAATATGGAATTTTTATAAAAAAAAAAATTAGAAGGAAAAAAATATTTTCTTCCAGCCAGCAAAACTTCATTTTCCTTAAATATTTAAAAACTTGTAAGATAAAAAACAAAGTAAAACGTACTCGACGAGTGGTAAATGATCAAATTAGTGACTATTTTACATTAACGTAAGATTGTTCGCAAAATGTTTCCTAAATGTAATCTCTCGTTAAACTTTTCAGGTAGATACGATGATTATTTTTCAAACATTTTTCCAAACATACATTCTCACACACACACACACACACACACACACACACACACACACGCGCGCGTGTACATCATATTAAATTTTAACTATCAAGCAAATATATATTCAAACGGAAATACTGAAACTATATTATTATTGTTATTATTATATTATTATTAATATTAATATTATTATCATTATTCATAATGTTCTTATGAAATTTAATGGAAAACCTAGATTACATTGTAGACGTTTTAAATGATATAATTAATAAATATATCATCGTTACCTAACCGCGTGCATTTTAAATTCAATAAGCTTTTCCTGTTCTTAAACAGAAATATAGAGAAATATTTGACGTAGGTATTTAAATATATGAACAAAATTAATGTAAATCTAGAAATTCTAACGATAACGAATTGATCTGCAAAGTATTAATATCATATACATATAAATGTGTGTGTATATATATGTGTATATGTAGACACGTTATAGCTTTATCCCGATTATTAACGCATGAAAGACATAAAATCGATGGACGTCGCTTAACAGGATTATTTCGAGAGGAAACATTCCGAGTAAGTGTGACAACATCAACGACTGATGTATACACTCATACACACACGTGTATATGGATAGATAGATAGATAGATAGATAGATAAAACATAACCGATAACAAGCCGCCGAACAAGCCTTGCTTACTTTTAATTCCTTGGATTGTTCAAACCGAAGCGTTCAACGTTTTTGTATATATTTTTTTTATTACTTTTTTTTTCTTTCACTCTCCTCCCACATCGTTCGTCGGTTTACCCATGGGGATTATTTGAAAGAAAAAAACAAAAAGAAAATAAAATAAAAAAAAAAAAGATAGATAGAAAGAAAGAAAATGGAATATCAGTTAGCTAGCAACGAGTGTATATGCATGACAGAAACTATACTATTCGACATATATATCTATATACATGTGTATATGTATATATATATATATACGCACACATACACGTGTGTATAACGTAGCGCATAGTCAACGTGCTCACGTTGGCCAATCAAGAGCGTGACCGGCATGACGACGGATAATCCGAAGATATTCGATACTAATAACAAGATGATGCACTATGTTATCCGATAAAATCTTTTTTTTTTTTTCTACACCCTTTTTCTATGCTTCCTTTTTTTTTCCTATTTATTTTATTTATTTTTTATACAAGGGAATATGAAAAATTCTATAACATCCGCGCGCGCGACAGTTCTAGGTTGATCTGATATTTCATATTTATAATCGAAAATAGTTTTTTTTATATATATATATATTCAAATACTTATTATTCGTTTTATAATCAAATCGAGTAATGTATTTATATTGAAAAATTAAATTTTGTATACTTTAAACGTATTACAATTTAACCCTTTCGTTTCAGTATACTTTAGAGTTCCAGTATTATTCCATATAAATTTGCTCGTACATTCATATCATCAAATTGTACGACCCTTATATGGGTTAATCGTTAATACGATAGCTTTTGTATAAAAAAAAACCTATATATGAGTTGTTAATAATTAAAAATTTAAACATAATCGAAAGTAAGTCGAGAAAAAATTAGAGAAACAACTAATTAACTAGACAAAAATTGTTTTATAAGCGAATATTTAGATGATTATTTTTCAAAGTACCTTTTAAACCAGACCATGATAGAAATAATATATCAAGGTAAAAGATCAAAATTTATTTTTAACGTATCACTACGTTACGAAAATTCTAAATAACAAATTAAAAGGATTTAGAATGAAGATTTTCTATATTGGTATACGAGATCAAAGTTAAATAAAATAATAAACAGAAAGAGAAAACCGGAAGCTGCCAACTCGCCGAACTTCTTTGTTAGTCCGATTAAAGTCAATTGGCGACTATTTCAAAGCCCCCTTTTACGCAGGCTATTAAAATTTGCTGACAAAGAAATAATTATTTGTAACGAAATTTCAAGGATTCCCTTGCAATATTCATGAGAATAAAAGAAAGAGTAAAGGGTGGAAGAAAGAGGGAAAGTAAAGAGAAAGAGAGAGAAAGAGAAAATACTTGATAGGATTCAGAAGTCGTTGGCGTATATAACTGAAGTATATACGTGCGATAGAAATACTGCGACGTAAACAAAGAATAACTCTCTTTCTCTCTCTCACTCTCTTTCTCTTCCATTCTATTTCTTTCTCATTCTAGTAAACACTTCTTCGAGTGCCGCTTTGTCTCGTCCGATAACAAAAGCGAAGTATCGTTCCTCTCTCTTTCTTTCTCTCGCACGTTCTTTCTTTCATACTTTCACTATTTCTTACTTTCTTTTCTTTAGTCTGTAGTGGTGTGGTGCAAACGGTACTTGGAATAACCAATCAGCGCTTGCAATTAGTAACTCGGCTTGGTTCGACTCACCACCGCGACCGGTGTGAAAGTGGAAAGAAGAAATTAAGAGAAATGAAAAAACGAACGGTGAAGAAAAAGAAAGGGAGAGAAAAAAAGAAACCCACTCTTCCACTTATATATATATATATATATACTCCCATCACCCCCCCGCCAAACCCCCCTCACGACCACCCCCTTTCTCAGGACATTTCTTCTTTTTTTTTCCTGTTTCTATCACTTTCTTTCATTTTTTTTCCCCCTTTATTTCCTTCTCTCTCCTTTCTGCACTCTCAGACGGTGAATTTCCAATGCAGATAACTACCAAGCGCTAAGACTACAGACAGAGAATGAGGAATAATCAGAGAAAGAGATGGAAGTAAATGTAGAGAGAGAGAGGCAGAGAAAAGGTTCGAGAAGTAAAGAGGGGGTGGGTAGGGGAGGGTAGTGGGGAAAAGGGAATCGACTCGCGAGTCGTTCGTGGAAAACTTTAATGACATTTCTTACTTCGGAAGGTAACGTACGCGGACTCACCCCCATCTCACTTCTACACCACCTTACCAACTCTCCCTGTTCTCTTTCTCTCTCTCTTTCTCCTTCTTTACTCTCTTTCACCACTTCCCATCACGTTTCTCGTTGCTGCTAGTTTTGCGCGTTCGATCTCTCGCGAACTCGTTGCTCCTCCATCTTCGAATCGGTCAATCGAATAAGAAGCGACGTAAATAAACTTTTCCTTCAGACTATCCAGCTCGCTTTTGCTAGCAACGCAACCCCTCAATTCTCAAACCCAACTCTCTCCCTCTCTCTCTCTCTTTCTCTCTCTCTCTTTTTTTCCTTCTTTTCGCAAGCATACCAGACACGATCGTGTTCTTGCTAGTTCGATTTTATTCTCACTCGCGAGCACGAGAAGTTCTAACATGAGGTAGAAAAGCAGCTAGTAGCTTGTCTGCTGATCGAACAAAGTGGACAAGGTTTGCGTCTTTTCGTTAAAGAGAGAAAAGGATAACGTCAGGTATACTAGAGTTAAAGAGAGAGAGAGATAGAGGAATAAAAAGAGAAAATGAAGAAAACGTAGAAAACCAGAAAAGGAAGATTGCGAGACTCTTTGACCTGCAACCCCCGACTCCCCTGCCCCACCCACACCCCACCCCTTCCTTCCTCCTCCTTCTTCTTTTTTCACCACTACCACCACCACTTACACCACGAACGTTATCATCTTGAGGGCGCAAACTGGCTTATATTACTTTCAAAATTCATCAGCGAGTTGTTTGATCTCCTCCACTCTTGTAGGCTATCTTCTACCATCTCGTTTTCCGACGCTCTCAGTAATCAGGTAAAGTACGGTATAGTAATTACACTAGCAATCTGTTTCGTACGTCGATGCACGGCTCTACGTAGAAGGAGGTGGAGGAGGAGGAGGAGGAGAAGGTAGAGGTGAAGAAGCAAGATGGTTCAAGTATCATCAACGCCTTCTAACCTCTTCTACTTATCTCTTTCTCTCTCTCTCTCTCTCTTCAATCCTACCCAGTTATCACGTCGAAATTTATTTTTGAAATAAACATGATTTTATAATTGCCAATTGTAAATTAAATCGACGATAAGTTATCTGATATTACTTAAATACAATATGCCCGTATTGTAATTTCGGTTCTATATAAATTTTGCGATATGCGTAAAAATATTGTTGCAAGTCATATACGTCAGAGTTGTGTAAGGATCAATAGAATTGTGTTAAGAATGTAGGGTGGTTTTCTTTTTGACAAGTTACGTTAAGAACAACATCTTAATGTCCATTGACCAGGCCTACGGATTTTTTCTGTTAAATCTTTCCCCATATTTGAAACAATTGTGAGTCTCTGGTTTTTGTGTAAACCGCATATGATATACACATAATATGAAATGTTCAATTGATTTATATATATATCATTTTTATATATTATTGCATCGAATTGTCAATAAGTTAATCATTTGTTTGATTTTATAGATGTACAAATGATTACATTATTATAATTACTAATAAAATCAAATAATTTCGTTCGGTTAACCACCCACTTCGTTTTGAAGTATTACGTAAATTAATTAATGAAATAATGTGGCAATACTTCTTTTCTTTTCTTTCCTCTTCCTTTCTTCTTTCTTTCTTTTTTCAATGTATCGAAATATCTGAACAATTGAAAATACTTATACCGTTGTTGATTGGCCTGAATTCCATAAGTCCCCTTTTAACCGGTAATATGTGGAAATCACATTGTTAGTTGGAATAAAAGTTCGAATGATCGATACACCGATGAACCATATCGATGCACTTTAGCCGATTGCTTGATTTAACGTAACGCGCCACGTCAGCGGAATGAGCAGAAAATACATTTGGTTTTGTTTGGACGGAATGATATCATTGTGGGCTTCCGTTTTCGGTGCTCGATTGCTTCTATAGCTACATACATACACACCTATACACATACATAGGTGAAACTGACTGATGTGAGACGACGAGTGGCTCGATGCACACGAGAGAACAAGTGAAAGAGAGAGAGAGAGAGAGAGAGAGAGAGAGTGTGAAGGGGTGAGAAGAGAACAGAAGAGAAGAGGATGGAAAGTCACATTTGTGTAGAGGCTACCAAGCGTGCGTGTTTGTTTGTTTATATATACGAACCCTTCCTATACACATATTATATATATATATATGTGCCGAATCCGACGGTAGTAATATACGTTCGAACGGATTGAAAGCAAGCCTCCGCGAACATCGAGAGAGCCAGTATGGAAATTTCGCGGCTTCCAGTTTGATAAATCGAGCCGAGGGCCGTATGTACCATGTTACTCCAACCTACTACCTTCTCTTCCTCTCTCTCTCTCTCGCACACACAAACACACACATATATTCACACATATACCCATATAATATATCTCCAAGGGGAAGGTCTCCCCCTTTCCCTAAAAGAAAAAAAAAGAAGAAAAAAAAGAGAGAAGAGAAAGAAAAAAAATACCCAAGTGTAAAAAAGAGATGCTTGCTTGGTTAGTTGAAATCGTGGTCAATCGGGGGTGAGAAAAAAAAACTCACCACCGTCAAAGCGTTAAGATACGCTCTACCTTCTCCTCCTCCTCCCTTCGGTACTTTTTTCTTTCTTTTCTCTCTCGAATGACGAAGAAAAAAAAGAATAGTATATAGAAAGACAGAAAAAGAAAGATGGATAACAACACGCGAAGAAATTGAGACGACGCCGCCGGCTGACTGCTACGAGAGACATATTGGAATTCCAGAATTTCGCACTCTTTATTTTTCCTACCAATCTCCTCCTCCTCCTCCTCCTCCTCCTCTTCTTCCTCATGTACCTCTCGTTTATATATACCTAAAAGTATCATTCTCTCTTTCTTTATTTATTTCTTTATTTCTTTCCGTTTATCATTTCTTCTACCCTTCTTCATACAGAGTCTGATTTTTACAGCGGATAAACCAACGACAATTCCCCTTCCCCCTACCGATCCTTCCTGCAAAGGGAAGAAGAAAGATGGTAAAAGAGAGAGAGAGAGAGAGAAAGGGAGAGATGGGATAAGGGTGAAAAAGGGGGTGTAGTGTTCGTCGTTGGTTGCTTTCGAAACTGGGCCAACGCTCGAAGATGTCGCGTGTGATTGAAAATCGATTATGTGTCGAGTTCGTCCTCAAGTTTCGTTGGTAGTACCTCCTAACCATGGTTAACCGAAGAAGGATGAAAAGGGATGCATACAAACTAGAGTAAACGAGAGTAAGGTAAGGTTAAGTGGAAAGAGATGTCCTAATGCTGCTCTAACCTTCCCCTTTTCTCTCTTACATCCGTTTAACGAATTCCATTTGACGATGCGTGTTCCTAACCTTAATTTAGTTCTTATCAAAGAAAAATGGGAGAAGAAAGGTAATTGAGAATCTTTAAACGTCTATATATATAAAATCTTTTCACGATTTCGCGCAAGTTTTATTTATTTAACACCACGATCTATTATTAATGAACCGAATGTTTTTTTGGTTTTTTTTTTTTTTTCCTCAAAAATCAAACGAAAACTAATCGAATTGAACATGAAAATACTACGAACGTTGGAGAACGTTTTTGAAAGATTAATTATATTTTTGAGACAAGACACACCGCCGCTCGTGTTAATTACATATCATAATAAGAGGGTTTTGAATTATTTCATGTGAAAATGATTATATAAAATGTTGAAATAGATGAAGAGAATTTAAAAATTATTGATTGACTAATTAAAAGGTTAACCCATTCGAAAACGGTTAACGGTTATCTCCTTTACTTACGATTGATTAACGATCTAAGGAATAAGAAAAAGAAAAAATAGAAAAGGAAAAAAAGAGTTAATCGCTAATAAGTCTCCATTTCCTTTTCTATTGATTTATCAATCCGTCTTCGAATTAATCCGACTTAAATCTCTCTCTCTCTCTCTCACTCTCTAATCTTATCTTCGCTTCAAAATCGAAAAAAGAACGATGATTGGTAATAATTCCGACATTTGATGAATCTCGAAGGTGTCAGTCGTTAAAAACAAATTTGTTCTCGCTGAGAAAAAAATATTGTCGTCCTTCGAGGAAGAAGAAAAAAAAGAAAAAAAAGGAAAAATTATAGGCGAAAAGAGGATAAAACAACAACAACAAAACAAATACGAATTGATAATAAAAAAAAAAAAAAGAAAGAAAAGAAAAATAAATCGATTCGATAATTTGAAGGACAACGTAGGAAAACGGGTCTCGCAAGGTTTACTCCAACCTCTCTCCACCCCCCCACCCCTATTTTCTAAGATCCTTCGAAAAGAAAATGAGTTCGCGATTCATCTACAAATCTCCTACCCTGCCCCCGAGCACGCTCCCCCCCAAAGCTCGAAATCCTAGTTTTTTCTTCCTTCACCACTTTCCTTCCTTTCAAGATTTAAATCTCGAATCAATTGACTCGAGATCACTTTGGACGTCGATAAAAGCTCTCTCTCTCTCTCTCTCTTTCTCTCTCTTTCTCTCTCTATATATGTCTGTCTGTCTCTGTCTTTTCCTTCCTTCTTACTTTCATCCTTTCTTTCTTTTTTACTTTCTATCTTCTCCCATTCCCTTCTGATTCCAATTCGAGCTATCCTGCAAACAGATACCATCGCTGGATAATACCAAGGTTTTCTTGTCTCCAGTAGCAACTTTCGGTCAGAATCTCTTTACGTTACGTCCAATATATTCGCTCGATGGTTGGCGCTTAATTAAAGTTTCGAGTCTTTGATTAAAAGGAGAAAGAATGAAAAAAAATAAAAAAAAAAATAAAGAAAATAGAAACAAACAAATAAACAAACAAAAAGTAGAACAAAAATGAAGAAATAATTTTCTTTATTTATATATTCCTTTTCATTCTTTATATATTTATTTATTTCATTTCTTTCTTTCTTTCTTTCTTTCTTTCTTTCTTATTTATTCTCCTTACGGTTTATACATTATAATCTCTTCCTTTGATTAATTCGACGAAACTGACGTTTCAAACGTCACGGCTCTATTCTTCCCACACCGATAGCTCTCTCTCTCTCTCTCTCTCTCTCGCTCTCTCTCTTTCTCTCCTTGCCTTCTTGTTCCCATTGTTTCTCATTATTTTTTGCATCAACCACCGGTAAACGCGTTATGAAAAGAAGACAGGAAAGTAGGACGTCGCTTGTATTGTGCTTCGACGTAGGGAAGAAAAAAAAAATTAATAAGAAAAAGAAATAAAGAAAAATGGAAAACCGAGCAGAACCAAAAGAAGAAGAAGAAGAAGAAGAAAAAGGAGTAGAAGCAACAGCAGCAGCAGCATCAACAGAAGAAGAAGAAGAAGAATGAAAACGAACGAGAAAAATGTCTTCACTCGCTTGCCATAGGAAGAAAAACTATGGAAACCGTTGAAAATCCTGGCATGAAAAAACAAACAAACAAACAAATATAAAACAAAGAGAATAAAAAATAAAAAATAAAACCGAGCTTCGAGAGAGAGAGAGAGAGATTCGTTCCAAGGAGTAATAAAAATAATTTGTGAAAAGCTCAAAACAGAAGCTCTATAGAATTTCTATTAAATGTTTCTATCACGGCCTATTTCCAAGGTTAATGGTAATCCATGAGAAGGTAATATGTTAGTTAGGAAGAAAAATAGATAGATGGATAAAGATAAAGATAAAGATAGGGATTGGAATAGATGAAGAGCATGAGTGGAGGAGGAGGAGGAGGAGGAGGAGGAGGAGGAGGAAGAAGAAGAAGAGGAGGGTGAAAGACTGATATAACATTTGTACAACTAAAACGAGCATAGATCGGTATCAAGGTAGTTCAATGGGTATATCTAAAGGGCGATTCAGCCGGAATTAATTAAGGTTGTTCCGGAAACGTCGATTACTATCGTCCAGAAATCGTCCGATAAGGAATATCCGAATTCGGCGAGCCGTACCAAATACCTAACGGAAACGTCCTTCGAATTTATTCGAACAGTTCTTGCTATCAGGTCAGACTCGTAAATCGACTAACTCAAAATCCTGGGAACCCCTCTTCTTCTAGTCCCCGCCCCCTTTGGACCCCATTTTACCAAAAGAAGGAAGATGAACGCGTTTGCACGTATCCAAAATCTTCTCCGATTTTTCGCGCGTACGATTTTACCAATGATGCTCTATACTACTACTACTACTTCTACTTTTCTGCTACTAGATATTTCTACTTTACTTTACTCTACTACTCTACTACTATTTTAACTATTTTCCCATCCGACTCACGAAAAGAACCAAGTACCAAAAGAAATCGCAACGAGGTTAGCAAAGAGTCGCGGTTTTCAATCCATGATGGTAAAACTTTATGCTTTCGCGTGTATGTAAGTAAGTACTTCAAAGACATTTTACATGTGTTCTGTATACTTTGTACATGTGTACATTTACGTGTACGTGTATAAGTATGACGAGTAGTACTGGCGATGGTTGGTGGTAGCTTGTATTTAAGAGAGAGAGAGAAAAAGAGAGAAAAGTAAAGAAACATAAAGGGATCGATGTAATATACGGATCAAACGATAAAATAAAAAAGATAAAAAATGTTTAAAACGAAATGCATAGAAAACAACGCGTAGATATACTAACGAGAAATAGACAGAATGAGTTTTGCAAGACCACGAATGAAAAGCCGCAACTTCAATGGTTAACGCTTTACCTCTGATTGCCGTGTGAAAGTCTCGACCACTGGACTGTTTCTCTAACCCCTTTTCTACTCCTATTTTTCTTCCTTCCCATTTTGTTTTTCTTTTATGTGTTTTTTTATTTTCTACTCCCTTTTTTTCCTCGTTCTTCTTTTCTTTTCTCTTTCTTCTTTTTTTCTTCTTTTTTTTTTTATTTTCAACGTAATTATATTGCAGAATAACGAGGACAATCTATGTTCACCATTTAAACCATTTACATCCATTTCCTCTACCCTCTTCCTCATTTTATTTGGATTTTCTTTTTTTTTTATCGTTTGTAAGATGTAAAAATGATTGAAATCTAATACGAAATCTTTTGCCACTATTAAAAATTGATCTCGTTAAAATGTTGCAATGAATTATATATATATATATTTCTGAAAACAAACGATAATAATTAAATTAATAACAAATTCAATATATAACCAAAAAAATGGTCAAGAAGTTCTAAATATTTATAACGTCTGTTTAAAATATAAAAGTATTACCAAAATATATGGAATAAAGTTAAATAACAAATATAAAAGATCGCTATTAACGAAATGACTTTACTAATATAATATTTGTATTCTAATTAAAAAGAAAAATCATCCGGTTATTCTCAAAATTCATTTAATCGTCCACAAAACATTTTACATGATAGCGTATAATAGTTAGACAATGCGATATGATTGAAGGATACTAAGAAATACACTCGAAGGAGCGTAAGGAGCTTTTCAAATAAGGAAACAAAGCTTACAAGACGGAACGATGAACTAACGTCGAAGTGATAAACACATAGAATAGGAGTAGAACGTGCGTCAAAGTGGATGAATGCGGTTTGCCACGAGAATGGTAAGAAGAGGAGGAGGAAGAGGAGAAGATCTACGGGGGTTGGTAAGCGGTTGCGAAAATTGAGGTGAAAGGCGGCAGAGGTGGAGGGAGGGGGTTGAGTGAGAGGGAGAATAACGGTAGATAGAAGTGAAGTGTATGGAGGAACGTGAAGAAAAGGAGTGAAAGAGGTCTGGATAAAAATGAGAGAAAGCTAGTAGTTCGGGCATACGCCCTCTACCACCCACAACCTCCCCCCCACCTTCCCTTCCTCTTTTCTATGAGAGAGATGGGAAGAGGAGGGAGGTTCTAACTTCATTTTAAAAACACAAAGTATTTCCTTCGCTCGGGAAAATAGGGTAGAGGTGAGAATGCGTTCACCCTCAACCCCTTCTTTTTCTTCTTCTTCTTCTTCTTCTTCTTCTCTCTTTCTCTGCTTCCTTTACTTCTCTATACGTAGGTAAGTTATCCCCCTTCGTCCCTCAACAACTCTATCACCAGGGAGAAAACTCTCGATGCTGGTTCCATCAACGGACTTGCTTCTTTCTTGCCAGCTTGCTTTCTTCTTTCTTTTCAATTCTTTCCATTCTTTTTCTCACCTATTTCATTTTACTTCGGCTTCTTGATACGTTATACTAAGACCTTTCTCTATGTCATTCTATTTATTTTTATTTTGTTTTTTTTTTTTATTCTTTTTACTTTACAAAAGAAAATTATTTATAGTTCGAAGAGAGAGAGAGAGAGAGAAAAGAATAATGATCAAAATAATAATCGAATATTAGTTATTAGCGAGTGTATGATAATAGTGAAATTATAGTTCAAATATATTCTAACGTATTCGATCGTCGTAATTATCAGTCTTATTGGAAATTAGGAGGAAGGAAACTTCGATGACTATGATATTAGTTAATAACAACAATAATAATAATAATAATAATAATAATAATAGTAATAATAGGTGTTTTGCTAATTGAAGTTAACTGAAGTGTCGAAAAGACAGAGTTGCGAAGGGGTTGGTCGCCTAACGGCACTACTACGTAAACTTTAAACAGACCGAAAGCACAGTTTAGCAAATAATGCATTCCGAACGCTCGAGTGTACTCACGAGGTATTCAAGAAGACTCGCGAACGTGTATCCAATTAGGATGAATGAAATACTTGAGGCGATGACGTCTATGTAGGTACGACCTATAAGTGTATGTATATGTTAGACGTACTATATATTACATATATATATATATACACGTGCCTACGTCCTACCTCGAACCAATTCGCGTGTACCTTGGCACTACTACTATATAGGAACCTCTTATCCTCTTACCATCGCATTCTCTTCTCCCTCTACCTCACCTTCCACCCTCCCTCCCGCCCTCCTTCCCTCTTCTTCCTTTCCCTTCACCTAATCCGTTCTCTGTCTATCTATCTTTATCTTACCATATCTCTTTTATAATTTAATATAAAAATTCTCAGAGAGATTAATTCCGCTATTTTCCAAAGAAACTACAGCCCCCCCCCTTCCCTCCCTCCCGCCCACCCACCTCACCGCCATTCTCTCTCTCTCTCTCTCTCTTTCTCTTCCTTTCTGGCTATCTATCTTTGTCTATCTATCTCGGTACTGAACGAGAAAGCTTCGAACAATTCTTGAGACACGAGAGAATGAACGCAAATTTGCCATAAACTAATATTGATTCGTTCAAGGTTTCCTACAACTCATAGCTAACGAATATTCGATCCTTGCGTAAATGAGAAGAACGTGAATTTGGATAAGTGAAAAAGATCAATGTAAAATGAATGTTAGAGAGAGAGAGAGAGAGATGGGGAAATTTTTCTAATCAATGATTACCTAAATCCCGCGAGTTTTATCTTTTCTTTTTCTTTCTTTTTTTCTCCGACGAACTGGGTGATATCTTCTTTTACTCTTATCCCCTTTTTCGTTTTCGAAATGATTCCCGGACGTGCCGGTTGGCTCGAGTGAGGGGTTCGTTCGAAAGAGATAAAGTACGAAATGACTCTTCTGTAACGAACCGTTAAACGGCTTTCTCGGGCCGATAAGTGACTTCTCCGATCGACCACCTCTCTTCCGCTTCATCACTGCCATTATCTCTCCAATTCCGTGCGAAAGCAGTTCAAGTCGCTATTTGATTATCAAAGGTTATCAAGATGCCTTTGCTGCCACGTTTAAATACTTCTGAATGATCTAACAGCAAGAGCTATATATCATAAATCGGATAACTTTTACTTTCAATAACTTTGAGCTTCATTTTATTCGTTTAAAAAAAGAAAAAAAAAATAATGATTCATACAAATTTAAAAAAAATCTTATTTTCAAATAGATTTTTAATCTTATATACTATAATTATCCCAATGGTATTTGATAAAAAATATAATATTATTTGTCGATAAGATATTAATGATATTTTATCGAAAGTTTATTATTTATATCAATTCGTAGAAGAAATGAAAGATACAAAAATATTCTAAGATCTAGAGAATAATATGTGTGTGTGTGTGTGATCTATAGAATAAATTAAATTATATCAGAATATGTTTCAACGATAGAAAATGACGTGAAAACTTACAAATCTATATTTTTATCTTGAATACTTAAACACTTCATTTATTCGTTTTAAATAAAAAATAAAAAAAAATATAAAATGAACACAAAAATTACGAGGAGAAAAGATTTTATTTTCGGATAATATTCAATCTTATAAGATACTAAATATATTATCGATTGTATTATATAAAAATACAAAATTATACGCGGTTTAAATAAATGATATTCTTACTTAACGTTAATAATTATTTGTATCGATCGAATAAATAAAAATTATATATAAACATATAATATATATAAAACACATCTAATATTTAAACAATAATGTATTTGGTCTATAAAATAAAATGAATAATATAAATAAGTACACGTTAATAAGCGACGTAACAATTAATACAAAAATCTATATACCAAAACTCTAATAATAAAAATAACAAAATGAAAAAAACAAATGTATATCTATAAAGATTTCAATTGAATATAATTAAAACAAATGCTAAAATATTAATAACAAAATATATAATCTCAATACAAAAAATTAAACCCTATTACAACAATGCCCTATTTTCTAAGTGTATAATAAGTAGATAGACATGCGCAAAAAGTCTATTCTTAAAGATGCTTGAGAACGACAGTTCACGTAGATCTGAAATAGAAGTCAAGAGTAGAAGAGAGATAGAGATAGAGATAGAAAAAGAGAAACTCATCTGGTCTCAAGAGAATCGTCGAAATATTAATGACGAGAGTAAGAGTAAGAGTAAGAGTAAAAGAGAAGAGAGAGAGAGAGAGAACATTAAGGAGACGAAGCAAGGTATCCAAGTTTCTCGAGTAAATTCGTAGCTTCGAAGATTCCTTCCTCTTCCTGTAGCTTCTCTCACTTGGCTAGATAGTCAAAAAGAAACTCACAGAGAGAATAAGAGAAAGAGAGAGAGAGAGAGAGAGAGAGATAGAACTAAACGAGCCATTCTTAGCCACAATACTAAACTTATGCCAAGCTAACGTTCTCCCAGCCGACTGGTAGTTATCGCGTGAACTGTTTCACGTGGATAGGATGTATTACGGTAACGACTTATTTAATGTCTTCTCGCGAGCCAGTATAAAGTCCCATTTTCACGGTAGCCAATAAAGTTTATGTGTTCTGTAGAAAGTTGATAGACTATGCGTCTATCGTATAGGGGTACATTCTCTCTCACTTTTCCACTCTCTCTCTCTTTCACACACACACACACATTTTGTCTCTCTCTTTCTACCTAACAACCAATATCGATCTGTTTTCTTCCTTAGCAGTTCTAACAGCTCTTTCATTAGAATCCAAAGAGACTCCTGTGTAATCGTCTAACCTCTTACTTCCTTCCCCCTTTGTTCTAACCAACACATAAGATCGATACGAATAAAGAGTAAATATAGAATAAGACAGAGAGTTGATTAGAACAACTGAATAACCATGCACAATCTGTCACGTTATTTCCTCTCTATCAATTTAACAAAAATAAATAAGCTTCTTAAATATCACCATTAGACAATAATGTAACAATTTATGTCCTGAATTTATCGATTAGTATATACAATAAAACAAAATCGTGGTTTCTCTAAATGATACGAATATCAATTATTACGGAAATAGAAATAAAAAGGGAATAAAAGAAACGGAGGAAAACAATAAAAAAAAAAGAAAAAAAGAGAGAGGGGAAGAGGTTAAGGATGGTGTAGGTAACGCAAAGGTATACTCGAGAGGTGATGTTATTGTTGGTGGTAGTGATGATGGTCGTGGTTGTGGTAGCTACGCTCTACTCGGGTTTTAAAGGGTTGGGGCAAGGATACGATATTTCAGAGTGGCGACAAGGAGCGAGTCTGCTTGCCACTAGCAAATTAATTAAATTCCTACAGGCTGCCGAGAAAGGGTCGAGGAGAGCCTTCGTCGAGTTCCTCTCTCTCTCTCTCTCTCTCTCTCCCTCTCTCTCTCTGTCCTTGTCTATATCCGTGTCTCTGTCTATGCCAGCGTCGGCGGCCAAGAGTCCTGTGTTCACCTCGTGGGAATATTGTAATTAAGATATGCACTTCGGCCCTTCCACCATTTTGACTCGGTCGCTTACGCGCGCGAGCGCGAACGCGAACGCGAACCCTTCGTGCATGTGTTGTCTTACCCTTAACCCCCCCATACCCCAGCCATCTTCCTTCCTTCTATGATTTACGCTTCGAAGAATACAATATTGTCTGTTTTGACCGCATCTAAATTGCATTCTATTATATGCCGGCTAGATTGTTGGAATATAATGCCACTGGTTATTCCATGTCCCTTTATCTGTTTCTATTTAGCTATTTCCCCCTTCCATCTATCCCTCCTTTCTAGCTTACCTCTCTCTCTTTCTTTATCAACCCTCTTTCTCTATCCTAATCGTTTAAATTTAGAAAATCAATCGATTTAATTAATCATTTCAATTATCCTTCTATCAAATATATCTTAGATATATTCCTTATACCCACATGTTTAATCTTGTTCAAGATCACAATTCTAAATTCAATTATTCAGATATGTATAAATTTTCGTTAAATTGATTTAACTAGAAAGCTACTTTGATTTGTTAGATATTAATCAATTTTAACTTATCTATTTCATCATCTCACTCTAAAACGATTATTATAATTTACATAATATGTTCGATTAGATTTGACCTAAAAAATTAATTATTATTGTAATCGACTAATTTGAATCTTTATTTTTAATATACGCACACGCGTGAATATTAATCATAGTATAGATATTCGTTACCATAGAACTCATCAAAATTCTTGCTTACGCGTGATACATAAAGAGTAAGAGAAAGAGAATAAATGTAAAAGAGAGGGAGAGAGAGAGAGAGAGAAAGTGTGAGAAAGGAAAGAGTCGAAGATGGTAGGTGAACAAGAACAGCATAGAATAGAATAGAACAGAACTGTCTCATTCGAAACGCGTCTTTGTCTGAATGGCTGACATGGTTCCCCATCACCTCCTTTCCTTCCTTTCTCACTCTGTCTCTTTCTTTCTTCTTTTTATCTTTTTTTAATACATGCAGTCTTTTTCTTCTACTTCTTCTTCTTCTTCTTCTTCTTTTTTTTCTACTTCTTACTCGTCTGACTCTTTTTATTCGACGCTTTAACTCTTACTACTCTTTTCCTTATACTCGTCGATCTCATTGAAACTTTCAATAAATCGAATGAAAAAAAAAATAGTAAGTGTTTATATATAAAAATTGAATTTCTCGTATTCCAATGTTTCGAAAAATATTTGTTAATTCGATTAACGAATTTTTAATCAACGCAAAAAAAAAAAAAGAAATGTTTAGTTAATATTTGTTATCGCGTAAATAAATTTGTACACAAGTAGAAAAGTGTATAAAATATAATAAGTATACCGCATGCACATTAACCAAAAATAAATTAATTAATATTAAAATATATTAAAATACAATAATATTAAAAAAATCTCACGCGAAATATAAATTATATATTATATTATCTTTGTTACTCTCTCCCTTTTTTTTTTACGAGTTTGAGGGGAAAAATTATAAATTATAGAACTATTATAATATAATATAACAAAATATAAAAACAAAATATAACATACACCATGCGAAATCAGATAAAATCTAAAAAGAAAATCAAAATCCCTTGCACAAAACACAAAAATTATAAATTTGATGACAATATATATTTATCGCCTTGACAAATTTGTTCAAATCAAAATGTTAAACGATTAATTAATTTTATAGAAAAAAAATTTACAAGTTTATCTAATAAAAACTAAAAAAAAAAAAAAAAAAGAAAGAAAAACGTGACACATGATTTTTCTAAACCAAAAATAATTATAGAACGAAAAGACAAATATTTTTCGCGCGTCTCTCGAAGTCTAATAGAAAGGAAAAAAAAGAAAAAAAGAAAGAATTTCTGAACAAAGGTGACGAATAGAAGAAGATGTAGAAGAAGGAAGGGTTGAAGTACAGGAACGGTCCGAGAAGAAGGAAGTTGATTCGTAGCTTTAACCGTTTCTCAGCAAAGGAAAGTAAGTGTACATACACATTCGTTTGGTCGTGCAAGCAGAAGACTTTCTTTCGTCCTTCGAAAGGGACGAAAAGCTACTCGTAAATACCGCGTTAACGGACAATCATTGGTCAAGCACCATCCTCTTCGAGAAGCCTGCAGGAAGGAAGGAAGTTAGAAAAAAAAAAAAAGAAAAAAGAAAGAAAAAGAATACTCCTTTTTCGTACGTAATCTTCAACAAAGGACGAACCAAGATTTAAAAGAGAAACTACATTGCGAGATAATCGTCCCTCGTATCGTACCAACGATGCTGTGCTACTTACGTGATATTAGATCGACCTTCGTAGATAACTTGAGAAATAGAAAGAGAAAGAAAGAAAAAAAAAAAGAAAAAAGAAAGAAAACTTTTCCTTCCCTACATTCGGATCCTCGGATAGCCACGAGACGATTCCTACAAGATTACATTTCGGGACGATTCGATTAAAGTCGAGAATATAACAGAAATGTTACGATCGAAAAGTATTATAGAGTGTGTGTGTTGAAAAGTACTGAGCCTATTCTGTTTTTTTTTTTTTTAACATTTTCAGACAAAAATTGTTTCGATGATCAAGATCATAATTTTGAAACGCATTCACGTATATACGAGGTGTATTTGGAACGGATGATACAACCAGAGATTCTTCATGTAAAAAAATAAAAAGAAACCATGCTTGTCGAGAATATCTTCTATTGCAAATTCTAAATTTAATGGCTTCCTTTTATCAACAAATTGATAATAATTATAGAAAGAAACTTACTTTTAATTAATCTCTGCATTGTCTTATTCTATCTGCATATATAACCACGATTTAAAAATTATTATTTAATACTCAGCCACTGCGCTGTTACTTCTTTGTACAATGTTCGACCAATAGAGACAAATTAAATTAATTGTAAGAAGAGTGTAAGTCATGCGACTGAAGAGAACAAATGTAAGCATTACGAAGAACAAAGAATACGAATCCAATAAACAATCGAAGACATAGGGGTATTTCTAAAAATATTTTATCATTTCTTCAATCGTATACGAAGTTTTCAATATTTTTTTCCTTTTCAAACTAATCCTAAAACAAAATGTTTCTGTAATGAAACTTTTTCTTTTAGCAAAATATTAATAACCCAAACGAATTTATTTTTGAAAAATATATTCTTCTGTGATATATACGAGAAACGATGAAAAGAACTAATTGTAAATATTTCCAAAATATATCCTATAAACTGATACAAATCGACAAACCTATGCAATACAACATTCTACGTGTATTAGTATATTCGTCTAGGTAAGTCAAAACATGGATAATAGAAAACAATAGGTGTATATAGAGGCAAAGGATAAGCAAGTGCAATTGCAACGCAAAATAATAGTTAAATACGAAAGTCCATTTATGTAATATGATGGATATCGATTTCCATCTTTCATGGATTTACCAATGCGTTAATAAATGTATTCCGATTAAACACAATAGCTATATTAATACATACATATATATACAAACATTGTAAGCCAATGAATTACGTCGTTGGGAATATAACAGGAAACCGCCTTACCGAACGAGTCAGGTGAAGCCCTGACACCCTCAACCCTTTGAAGGGCGTGAAAATTGAGTCGGAATTCGTTAACTCACGCATTCGATTTAAATGAAGAAACTCATTTCCGAAACTTAAGCAAGAATGAACTTGTCATTCTATCTGTGGGACAAACGAAAGAGACCGCAGACTGATTATAAAAAAGAAAAAGAAGAAAAACTAGATTTTGTTTAAGGGTAAGATTCTGTAAAATGTGAAGTAGTATTTTTGAAAATTTTGCAAAATCATCGAAAGATACAAAAAATTTTAAGGGGAAAAAAGCTTTTAATCGAGAGATTAAAAAAGAACAATCTTGTAAATAATTTTTTAATAATGTTTTACATGAAATTTTTGAGAAATTCATTAAAAAAACACACAATTTACATAAAAAGAAAAACATTCAAATGGATGCACATTTTTAAAAACAAGTTATAAACATTCCAAAAAAAAAAGTACTGTTAATTTTTATACAGTAGAACGAGTTAGCATGGAATGTCCCATATACACGTGTGTTTGTATTTTCTCTCTCTCTCTCTCTCGCATAAACTGTTTCAAATAAGCCTCTCACGAAGATTTCAACGAATTCATTTCGCATTTAGAGCTTTATGGAGATCGATGCTTCGGAAATAAAAGCTTCACCATAACAGGACTACTATACCTAGTCATCCTTTTTTCTCCCTATTTCTATCTGTCTCTTTCTTTTTCACTTTATTCCTCTGCGATGTGCATTCACAGCCAAATTAGAATGGAGTGCTATAGGATTTACCTATTCCATTATGTACATGCTTCTCTCTCTCTCTCTCTCTCTCTCACTCTTTCTCTCTTATTTATTTCGGACCAATTTCACAGGCTATAATGCACGATCAAAGTTGTCGATGAATATAAATGCCATGGGACGAAAGTGACCGGCTTTACATCGACTTGAAGTATCATCGATCTTTTACCCACCCCTATTCTCCACCCCCTGTTCCTTATTTTCTTCCTTCTCTCTCTCTCTCTCTCTCTCTCTTTCTCTCTCTCTTTCTCTCTTTCTCTCTTTTCCTTTCTTTCTTTCTCTTTTTCTTTCTCTTTTTCTTTCTTTTCATCTCATTTTAGCACTCGTATCGAGATCAAGCTGCACCAACGCAAGGACGATATCTCGAATTTTGTAGGTTGTGCACGATGCAGGATAGAAAAGGGATAAGACGATTCAGGGATATTACTAGCAGTCATAAAAGACTTCGGGACCTGACGTGACACGATTATCAAAATATTTTAACGCCACGAACTATGTGTTTAAACTAATTTTGATAAATTTTCATGTAATACTCGGTTACGTTCATTAACAAAATATATTAACAATTTTATTCGAATATTTATCAGGTGTGAGAGACCACCTATCAATAAAAATAATAATTACTTTTGAAATCTAATTTTCTTTTTTTGTTTCTCCCCAATAGAACAGAAATAAATTTAATTTTATTATTATCATTTTGTTCGATTATAACTAACGTTTATTATTCGTAAACTAACTAAATATTTATTAATTATTTATCTTTTTTTTATTTTATTAAAAAAAAAAAACAAAAAAAAAAGAAATAGTTATAAATATAATGAATATTATTTATAGATTTGTCCCCAGAGAATTTCCAGGTAATTTCCTATAGGAAGGATTTAGCCACGATCAAAAATCTCGAATCTCCTCTTTACTAGACATCGTCAGACGATTCTCACGAACATGAAAAGACGGAAGAAGAAGAAGAAGAAGAAAGAAGATGGAAGGAAAAGTCGAATGCTAGAAGTTCGTTCGTTCTTCCTCGTAAATCGACTTGCTGTTGTAAAATCCTATTTCAGACTAGCGCGTGTTTCCATCTCGTTTCTCTTTCCTTCTTGACCTCCTTTTTTACCAACCAACCAACCAACCAACCAACCAACCCTGCGTAGATCTCAACCACCAATAAAATTCGTTTGACGTTCATCAAACGTTTAAACCAATCAATTTTTCAATGAGAATATAATATCACTTGGGAACGTAGAAATTGAATGAAAAGAAGAAGCTTTTTGAGAAATCAACAAATCTTTATGTATGTACACGTGTATACGTGCGTACATGTGTATATGTGTGTACGCGTGAGTTATCAATATCGTTAAAATGTTTATAAAACGTCGTCTAAACGAGTCATTCTTTATTTCCTTCTCATTTTCTGTTTCTCTTTGTATCTTTTTCATGAACGATAGCAAAACTTACGAGACGTCTGAACGAGCTCTATTTTTCAAGGTTTATTCGTTCGAAGTTTGCACTCGCGATCGAACAAAGAGCAAGAGAGCTCTCGGCGTTGCCCGTGAAACCCATAGTAGTGTAATACTGCTATGAAACCGATTCCAGATTGCTTTGAAAGGTGAAGGTTGGCCTTTCCTATACAAAAGGGCTCTCTTTCATACTTCTGACAAATGCAAACACAGTTACGTCGTTTTCGTCTCGTCTCCTACCGTCTCGTTTCATTTCGTTTTGATACGTTCCGTTTAATCGAGTCCCTTTTTCTTCGTTCATCATGAAAAATTCCATTTCGACAAATAAACGAAATTCTATTACACGAAATATCAACTCTATTTCAACGTATTCTATATTCGTATATACGCGTCTATACGCGATTATTATTAACATATAAGTCTCAAAGGGAGTTATAGACGGTTAATAAATCTTATAAACAATTAATTTGAACTAGTTGTACGTTTCGTCCCTTACTGAGGACTTCATCAGCAACTAAAAAAATTTTTATTATGACTTGTTAGTAAATATTACAATAAATTCTAATTTTTTTTTTTTTTTTTTTTTTTACTTGCTGATGAAGTCCCCAATAAGGGACGAAACGTACAACTAGTTCAAATTAATTGTTCATAAGATTTATTAACCGTCTATAACTCCTTTTGAGACTTATATATTAATAACATATTTGTGGACAAGAATATTGATAATTATTAATAACAATGATTCTTTAATGTTTAATTTTAAATGAAATTTTGTTTAAGATATCCTAAACATTTAACACTAAATTGAATTATTTTCTAAAAATTTAATTACACGTGAAAATAAAAATATATGTGATGTTATTTGTGTGCTAGAAATTTATTTGCAAATTTTACTAAACGCAAATTATTCTAATCGCGATTATTTAAATGACTACGTTAAGAATATAATACTACTTTCTTTTTAATAGCATCGACTATATTTGCATAGAATAAACTAAGGGTTATTTAAGTTGGAAGGAAGAAAAGCACATTTCCTTTCAAATGTAGGCCGTCGTGTTGACGCGTCTACGAGACCTGAAGCTTACAGAAGAGAATTGCTCCTAGAAAAGCTCGTTTCTAGTACGCGCGATACATTCTTGATCACAATGCCGTAACTTTCTGTCTTGGACGAAAAGTGAGAAGAGAGCTTCTACGCCCTGATCTCGTTTACATCGTTTTCCTCCTCAAAAGACCGTGAAACGTATTTACGGTGTGCTACATTGTAGAAACTTTTTTATTTCTTTTCAGTAACATTGTATCAATCGTTATATTAACACATTCAATATTTTTTAAAAACAATTATAACATCGAGCGATTTTAATTTTCATTCAAATCTAATATTTCATTTACGCTCTTACAAATTTTTTAACATTACAGTTTTAACAATCATAATTAGTAAATACCCAATAACACGTTGATTATAATAGAACGAAAATAATATATAAATAAAACTAATAAAACTCTAACAAATTATATCAAAGACGAAATACTTTCTTTTTCAATTTTCAATAAATTAAACAAAACAAAAAAATATACAAACCAAAAGTAAGAAAAACATAATCAACATTAATAAATACGTGTCAGTTTGTTAAAACAAATCTCGATCATAAATTATATCAAAAGAAGTATTTGAAATTGCTGATACTCGAGGAATAGTCAAAAGTCGCTGACGATTAATAAAGGAAAGGAATTCTGATTCGGTAGGACGAAAATCGTCGCTCTGTTAAAATGAAGGAAGATGATTCAAAGACGAGAAGAAGAGGGAAGGGGGTGAAGAAGGAAGGGTGGAGTAGAACGAGGAGGAAGCCCTATGGGAAGAAGAGAAGGCCTGGAATATCGGTTGGCGGAGGGCAAAGCGAGGCTGAATATTCCAATGCACGTGCCGATCAATAAATAGACGCAATTCCTACAAAGGTATCCTGCGGGACCTCCCGCTTATCCATTACCAGCTACTATTCAGGAGCGCGAGCAGAACTCGACGAATGATGACCTATATATATAATTCTCTTGATATGTAAATAACGAGAGATATGAAATATCGATTAGATGGGATTTAGATGAGACTCTCTGCCTATGCATTAACACATACATATATATATATATATATATATATGTTTAAATAGATATAAATTTACAGTATTATCAGATATAACTCCTCTTTCATTCTGATTTATTTCAAAATTGTGTAAAAAGATCGAGAGATTCTCTTTCTCTATCTCTCTCTCTCTCTCTCAACAAAAAAAAGTATATTATAATGAACAAGTGGTCCATATAAATGTTAACGTTTTGATTGATTTTCAAGTAATAATATATGATTCACCCAATATGTACTAAAATACAAATGGTACATATGCATACATTTATAGAAACCCCCATACGTTCGAGTAAATAAGCGCATATCGTTTTACATCCTCCTGTTACATCAACCCTATCTACTTCCCTCTCTTTCTCCCACCTTCCTTCCCCTTCCGTTCCTATCCCTTCACCAATTTACCCTTCACCTCATCCTCGCTGATATTCGCACTCCGAACTTTAGGAATTAGGCAGATAATGAAAGCGATCTAGATTGGCTCTATAGAATATAACACGAACGGGCATGAATTTTCCCTCTCTCTCTCTCTCTCTTTCTCTCTCTTTTTCTCATCGATACGATTGGTAGTAGAGAACGATTTACTTCAACACTATCCCATCATCGGTATTACTTTCTTTCACACAAAAGAGCTTACCACTTCTACGTTCGAGAAGGAAAATCATTCTTTCTCTCTCTCTCTCTCTCTCTCTCTCTCTCTCCCCCATACTCTATTTCGATAGCTTCCTGAAGAAATTTCTCGTGATAGTGGACCGATAAAAACCGAGACATCTGGTCAGTCCACTCTCTCTCTCTTTCTCTCTCTCTCTTTCTCTCTTTCGCTCATTCACTCTCCTTCACTTGAGTATAGTGCCACCTGCGGTAGTAGTGTTTAGAAAAAGTCAAGAAAAGAAAGAAAGAAAGTAAGAGAGAGAAAGAAAGAACGAAAGAAAGAAAGAGAAAGAGAGAGAGAGAGAGACAAAGGATAAACGTAGCCCCGAGTAAAGGGCTCCACGAGAGAGTAACGAAAGATGGATGAAGGAAGAAAAAAAAGCGTCGCTTAAAGTTACTGGCAGCGAGGAGGCTACAGGCTAGAGGGTAGAAAGAGGAGCAAGAGGACGAGGGTATAGGAAGAGGAGGATGAGGAGGAGGAGGAGGTGGGGGCTACGATGTTAGTTCAGCCACAGCATCTATTCGTGAAAAGGTGAGTATCTTGATTTGAGTGAACGTTTCAGAACTGAACGCTCGAAAAACTCGTAAAAAAGCTGGAAGAAGGCCAGGAAATCCTCTGGTCGAGCCATTAACGGCGACTTCCCCTAAGCCTTTCAATCCTTCTCTCCACCTACCCCTAACCCCTCATCCACCTCCTCATCTATTCACCCTCTTCTTCTTTCCTTCTTCTTTCTCTCCTTTTCCTTCGTCTTCTTATTTTTCTTTTATCGTCGACGCCTTCTTCAACTACTACCTCCCCCTCTATCAACCCCCTTACACCCTCCCCCCTACCTAACTTCCTCCTTCATCCTCGAATCGACACCACTTTAACCAACTAAGTTTTTTCTCTTCATAGAAGATTCGAACCGGAGAAAAAGTTAAGTCGATCGATCGGAGCCGATTTTTTAATCAGGTTTGGACAAGCCAAAACCCGCGAGCATGATTGAATACATTTTTAATTTATCGCACTATCTGATATCACATTGATCGACCACTATGGGTAACCATAAGTACGTGTATTGTTATTTAAATTGTTTATTTTATTTGCGCGTATTTGTTCGTCATATCTCGATAGAATTATTTTTTTTTGAAAAATGTTTTTAAGTTTAAGTTAATTTGATTGATGTATAGTATTATAATTAAGAGTTTGGTATCATTGTCTCTTGGTCGTTCGTTTCTTAGATCCATTTTTGATTATAAAATTTTTCGTGAAATATTTAAATACAAAAATGATCATTCGATTAAGAGGAAAAAGTAGATAATTTGAATTTACCTCCATTGAAATATTATCGTGCATAATTATTTAGGATATTTGATCATAATAATATTAGTTCTTTTAATAAATACCTCGTTGAAACCATCTTTATCTTCAATATTTGTCTCTACGACACAATTTGCAATTTCGAATATTCTTCTCTAAACGGCGATCTCTGAAAAACACAATTACGCAATTATAATATAAATATCTGTATACTGGTAAAAATTTCAAAAAATGTTAAGAATAATCTTATTACCGTTGTATTTAAATGAACGTCATCAATTTCTCAATAAAATTATGAAAAAATCAAAATGAAGTATAAAAAAATGACAGAAATATAAGTTCGGAATATAAATTCTAATTATGTACAAATTTTCATAAATTTTTAAATAAATATTTGTTAAACTTCGACGACAATGTTCACAATCTTTAATATTCACTTTAAATGCACTAATATATAAAATAAAATGAAAAAATACCGAAATTTGAGGAAAATCCACTTACAAAATGTTCTATTATAAATAATCGAAACATGAAACGGAAGTAATTTCTCAAAAAATTTATAATGACCGTCCTCCAATGAGAAAAGGGAAATTTTTTAAACGCGATAAAGATTGGTTGATTTTGAGTGACGCGCGTTTCAACCAATCAATGTGTACTCGAATCGGAAGTACTCAATTGGCGCGAATACCTATCATTTCAAATTGACTTATCCATCATCTAGAATTCTTCAATTATTAAAACAATAAAATTTAAATATTTTTTATCTTTACAAATATCTCAAAAAGAGAATATCTCTGTAAAAAATACGATTTTCTTTATTCGTGTTATTACGTAGATAAACATTATGTAAACGATACACTGATCCGTTTAAAATTTTGTATGAAATATTTTTTTCTCTTCGATAAATTAGAATCACGTTTTATTTTTTAATATATTGCGATTCATTTGCTTGTTTATATAAAATATTTTAACTAATTATCAAGACGCATTATTATTATTATTATTATACGTTGAACACAATATTACACATTTTAAATAAATTCTATATACAAAAATATTGTTAATAGCATTTCATTTTATTGCTATTGTACAATTCAAATAAATTACATCGTAACATCGGTCAAAGTACCTAGTATATATCTTCAGTTGTTTTATTTATTATTATTGATCATTGTTTGACTTGTGAGACCATTGTCTCCATTTTAAATCACATTCAAGAACAAGCAACAGTTGCATAACTAATTACAGAAATTTCTTCCGCGGTGCAGGATACTTTTACAGGGAATTATTGTTTTACATAAATCTATTATGTTCTAATAATAATATTAATAATATTAATAATAATGTTAATAATAATAATAATATATCACAAAAGGCGCCGATCATATAAGAAACATTATATTGTATTGAACATTGTATTTTGATGATATAGTTAATAACTATTAGTGATTCATATATGCTAACACTAACATTCAAATCATTGCGATTAGTAAATCACCGTCATCAGGTAATTTTAACAATGCTAATAATTTAAATTTAAATTGCATAAGAATCTTGTTTTAAAGAAAATAAAATAAAAGAAACAAAAATAAAGAAAATAATAATTTAATAATTTTAGCAATCTGGAATCCATTACGAAAAGCAATATTTCTGTATTTCCTTCTTTTCGGATGATATAATATCCTCTATCGTATAATAACGTTCTTTTTCTTAACCCGCAAATCGAGTCCTGTACTACAGTTAACTTTGAAAATAAGGCTACCTTAAACATTCTCAATCACTTTGTGATAATTTCCTGAGGCGTTGATGTATCAGTAAGAAAGCTCTAAATTACATGCAATAATATAAATCACATTTATTACATACGCTTTGTCATCAGCATTTATCAGAGTCTAATTTTTTTATTTATTTCTTTTTTTTTTCTTTCTTTCTTTCTATCTTTTTTTATTCGAAAACAACACATTAAACCGATATATTTCAATACCCGCTTAAAATAATTTTGAAAATAAGATAATTTCATTTCCCATAATTTTCAAAACATAAAATCGACAATGTAATATATACATACACATATACATATATATTATCAAAGTCTGTAAACATATTATTACAAATGTAACTCTATATAGGCATTGACTACATACACATAATAATGATATCTCTCTCTCTCTCTCTTTCTCTCCCTCTCTCTCTCTGTCTGTCTGTCTCTCTCTCTCTCTCTCTCTCTCTCTCTCTCTCTCTCTCTCTC
>NW_014569589.1:756532-830887 GCF_001313835.1 Polistes canadensis
TCTCTCTCTCTCTCTCTCTCTCTCTCTCTCTCTAAGAATCATACTTTGTTATTTACATTTACAGCCTTTAGAATAATCGATCTTTAAATATGAACGCCGAAAACAAATCGAGGGTTGCCTCGCGAGATTCTAACTAGCGTGATATTTATTTTTATATTCATATATTTAAACTTATCCACATTAAGAAATGCACGAGACAAATATCTCCTTCCGTTATTTATCGTATAGTATTTTGTTTTTGGTAATTTTTTTCCTCTTTTCTTTTTTCTTTTCTTTTCTTTTCTTTGTTCTCTTTTCTTTACAACTATAGACATTCGGCATTCACATCTGAATTTTGTTGAAGAGAGTGCGTAATCGCTCAGCGACAATAAACGACGCATCATTACTCCCTCCATCTATATTTTTATATTATTATATAATTTAAATCGACATATTTAGATAATACTCGAACACGTCTTTACGACCTCATATACGGATAATCAAATTCTTTCAAAGGAACAAAGATTTCTTTAATTGACTGTGGTGACGCCCAACGAAGAGCATAATGAGGACCACCGGCTTTGTCATTCGTACCGGACATTCTGCTACCACCAAAAGGTTGTTGACCAACCACCGACCCAGTTGACTTATCATTTACATAAAAATTACCTGCCGTATATTTCAATTCTTCTAACGCCTTTCTCGCCCATTGTCTGTTCAAAATTACATAACAGATTATGTTTTATTACCGTTTTATCTTGTACGACGTAAGATTTAGAAATTACAGTATAAAGCTTACTCGTCTTGGGAAAATATCGATCCTGTTAATGCATACGGTGTGGAAGATTCAACCAATTTCATAGTTTCATCGATTTTTGAATCCTTGTAAACGTAAATGGTTAACACAGGTCCGAATATTTCTTCCGTCATGATTTTTTCATTTGGATCCTTTGTTGTTACTATCGTTGGTTGGATGAAGTATCCGATGCTTTAGAAAAAATATTGCATTTTTTTTTAAATAAAAAATATCTAGTATTTTTTTAATAATTAAAACGAGATTCACATGACTTACGAATCATCGTATTGACCTCCTCCGATTATTTCTAAATTCGGTGATTTTTTGGCATGATTTATATAACCAGAAATTCTTTTAAATGCCGTAGCATCGATAACAGCTCCAGTAAAAACAGTGAAATCTCTAATGTCACCTATTTTAAGTTTGTCACGTGTCGCTAAAAGACCCTCTTTTATCTAAAATGAATTGTTTGTTTTAAATATGAGAATAAGCGTAGAATTTATAAAATATGATTAATAAATAAATAAATAAATAATGTTTAATATCATACCTTGCTCCATAAAGATTCAGGAACGTACATTCTACTACAAGCCGAACATTTCTGACCATTAAATTCAAAAGAACTTTTTATTGTCCCGATAACAACCGTTTGTACGTCGGCACTTGGGTGAACGAAATGATAATTCTTACCACCACATTCACCAATCAATTTAGGATAATTCTTATATTTTCCCAAATTTTTACCAACTTGCATCCATAAACGATTAAACGTCGGTACCGATCCGGTAAAATTGATACCAGACAAGTAAGGAGAGGCAGTTATTGTATCTCCAAAAACTGGGCCTTCGCAAGGAACAAAGTTAACAACTCCTGGTGGTACCCCAGCTTCTCTACATATTTTGAAGATCCACCAATTGGAAAGCAACGCGGTATCTGATGGTTTCCACAGAACTGCATTGCCCTAAATAAAATTACAGTAGAAAATAAATTAAATTTACTCTTGCACATTTGTTGTCGGATGATATCGATCAAAAAAGATTAATGAGATACAAACCATTAAAGCTGGAGTATAACTAAGATTACCACCAATAGCAGTAAAATTGAAAGGTGACACAGCGGCAACAAAACCATCCATTCCACGATACCTCATAGAATTCAATTCATTTTTGCTAGGTGAAATTGGTTTATATTTTAAGGCGTCCTTGACAAAGTATCCTTGTATTTTGAAGAAATCTATTAATTCAGCTGCACTGTCAATTTCTGCTTGAATAACAGATTTACTCTGACCAAGCATAGTGGCAGCATTTAAGTGTTGTCTATATTTCTTCGACATGAGGTTAGCTGCTTTTAACCATATTTCTAATCGTTTTTCGATAGGGCACTTCTCCCATTCTCTTTGAGCTTTAACAGCAACATCAATAGCTTTCTGTATTAAGCCTGGCGTAGCCCAATAATATTTAGCGATTTTGGCTTGATGATTATGCGGCTAAGAAGTAATTTAACATAAGAAATTTCTTCTTATTAAAATAAACCCATAATATATTTAATAATAATATGTACCATGACTTGATATTTGCACATATCTGTCTTGATTTCTTCATCTCCAATGACCAAAGGTACTTCAGTGCATTTATTTGCCATTTCATCCAGGACCTTCTCTAATTCTGCCCGTTCCTTGCTGCCTTTCTGATACCCAAGAACAGGTTCGTTCTCCAGTGAAAATTCTGGAGGATTTGGTACAGGCACTATAGATCCTAAGCATCTTGTACCTACTCTGCAAATAATAATATTAAATGAATAAAAAAATTTTAATAAAAAAAGAAAAAAAAAATAACTAAAAGCATATTCTTAAAGGAGACAAGAAGATAAGAGATAAAAGTAAATATTATTCCGGCTATAAAGCATGCTGATAATCTTTTTCAATATTTATCTGTGTACAGACACATAACTTGGGACACTCTGTTCACAGTGTTATCTCTCAACGAGATTAATTCTATGCAAGCAAATTAATTCAATTCAAATTTCAAGCCACTGTATACAATAACAAACAAAATTAAACTTAGATGTACATCAAGAATAAATAAATAAATAAATAAAGAAAAATAAATTATATTTTTCTAAAAATGCACATTAAGTTTAAAAACAATAAAATATTACATAAATGTAAATGTACGACGGAACAGGATAATGTTATTTATACTTGCTTTACTTTGCTAACTTTATGTGTCAAACGCTATGATTATAGGCTGTTACATAACGCAATATACTCAGTGACCCTTTTCATTGAGATTATCCCTCAAAAAATAAATTAATTATGAAACAAAAATCATTAATAAGAATATTAATGACGATAATATTTACTTCTGAAAAAATGATATAGATAATTTTAATTAATTAATTAATTAATTAGTAAAACAAAATAAAAAAACATCAATGGAAGGTCTTACGTAGGAGTGTGTCAAATTTAGAGAACGTTAGTCCCAGCAAGATGTGGGCGTGTGGAATTTATTTTGATTATAAATAAATTAATGCATTGATGATATATATTTTTCGTGACATCATAAACCCAAACGGTTTCTTAATAAACAAATAAATAAAATTAAAATAAATAGGATAGGACGATGCGAAACTTCGAGACGCGTGCACATATGCGTGACGTCACGTTTAGCATTGAGGCATAAAAAGAAAAAAAATATTTCATGGAGGAAAACGCGAAAGGGGAATTTAAATAAAACGTAGCCACGAATGAGCTAATATTCAAACTAATTAAAGATAAGCTAGAAATGAATTATCCTTGGTAACAGATGTTAAAAAGAACACCGTGTAGTCGTCATGTAAACGGGAATGTTCTTCAAGGATACAGAAAACACTATCGCTTTCACCGCACTATTCCACTATAATTGCAGATATAAAAATAATCTCGGTAAACCTTTAAAAGAAAATTTTAAATATATTTAACAAATGAATCAGAAAGATAAGAAAGAATTAAAAACGTTAAAGGGAGAGTACATTGCGAAAAAGAATTAAAAGACCATTGAACAAATTGATCTGAACGGAAGGGAATCTCGTTGACAGTGTTATGATAGATATTGAGACAAATTAAAAAAAACAAAAAAAAGTATTATAAAACAAAAAGCGAACGTGATTGCTGCTGATGACTCAATTCGACATTTGAAATTACCGTACATATCTCTAGTTAAAAATGACACACACATACACATATACGTACAAGAATAAATCCTATTGAAGTTATGAAATAAAGCACGTAAGAGTTATTTGGTCAACGAACCCAATTCGAATATTGAGTTCGTTTTCGTCGAACGTTTGATTTTCGTGTCCCGTGTTAATAGCGTAAATAAATTATTCGTATTCACAAATAAGTTAATTAAAAATAGATAAACAAAAAGGTAGCAGCAATAACATAGTAAAGTTTAGGATCGTGTAAGTGAACAAGTGCATAAGATTTATTCTTTAAACCTTCACACGAATATAATAAAACACACATATACAGATGTAATTATTCTTGCGTGGTATGAGACTAACATAAGAGATGATGAGTGCATAGCATACACATACACGTCACATACACGGTATCATATAAACGTACATAACAGATACATATACAGGTATGAATGTTGAAATACATAGAGCACACGGACCAATGCTTGAAAATAATCAATATATTCCCTAGTATTCGGCTTGATGTCAGAAATAATAAAAGATGTCATAAACGATAGGATTATTCAAGGACAATGAAATTTCTTCCGCATGGTTCTACTCACTTTTGGCTATTCGCTATAAAAGCTTGACGACAGATATTCAACATTGTGCTCTTCTCTAAACTCTTTGGTCCTCCTCCCTTTTACTTTACTCCAACGCCCCCTCTCACTCTCGTTCTTTTCCCCTCTCTCTTTTTCTACTATCCTTCTCTTTTCCTTTCTCTTTTTGCGTCTCTATCTTCTTCCTTCGTTTGACAAACTTCTCTTACTCACGTTTTCAAATCGAATGACCAAATTCATTTACCTGTCCCTTTCTTTCTTTCTTTCTTTTTTCCCTTCTGTTTGTTAATGCACTGTACCTCAGGAACCACAAAAGGCGACAACGACAGTCATCGGACAAATGGTAAACCCAACCACCTTCGCAAACCCCCACTTCTTTTAAATTCGGACCGTATAACCAGGGCCGTAGCAAAGGTACTACCGAATTACAATACACTAAACGCATGCGCAGGTTTTAGAAAGAACAAATATGTAGATCTATTATCTAACAAGGAACAATTCGAGATAACTTAGAGTTAAACACATACTTAAGTAGTCTCGTTATTTTCTTTTCAAGAAAAATATTTTAAAAATAAATAATTTTTATTACATATTTAAACCTATTATCTAACGAGAACAATTCAATAATGTATGGTTGAACACGCTTAAATGATCTCATTGTCTTTTCAAGAAAAAAATAAATAAACAAATGGAATAAACAATTTTTATTCGAAAATTTTCTAAATTCTTATCAATGAAATTTCTCTCAAATTCGATTAATATTTGCAAGTTAATTCATATTATTAGCAATGACTTTATTATATCATCGTATGACAACGATCATTTATCGCGTCAAACCGAATGGTGACCAAGAATCACCGTTCAAGTTGCTACAAAAAAGTAAGCGGTGACCGAGAGTCGCCTCTTGAATGCAAAGGGTTAATTTTTAACAAATGATCGTCCAACTTTGATTATTTAATGATACAAAAAACAACAATTGTATCACACGAGTTTACATATTTTGTCTTTTCTATTCACTTACAATACGTACATGTATATTCATACACATACTCATTATCCACTATTCAAGAATGTTAGAACAGAATAAATTTACATGACGTTGAACTAAAATAATATCGATATCGACATAAATAGAATCGAAGGTTATACGTTTCTATATATCAATTCTATTCGTATTTACTTTATATTTCTAATTTAAATTATTCTTTATTATTATTATTATTATTATTATTATTATTATCCTTTATTTTGCATTGCTTATATGGTTAATTAAAAAATTCGAATTTTTTTTTTTAGATTAAAATATAAATAAAATTGTTACCCGCAAGCCCGTTTCTACATGTAAGCACCTGTATGAAATGGAAAAGCAGAGCCCTTAAAAGTTAGCAATATATTTATGCAAATTTTTAATGAAGTAATATCTTGTTAATTGTGTTTCATTAATTAAATCCAATATAAAAAAATATATTTACGTATATTAACTTATATGATAATTAAAAATAAAAACATTAATTGATTTTCTTTATGTAATGTTTAATGTTCTGTGAAGCTCAGCACCACCGCACAGTTCGCACACCCCATAAATACGGCTTTGGTTACCCATGTGTAAAAGAAAATTGCGCCTAATGGCATGCAAAAATATAACAAAATGAAACAATAGAAGCAAACGAGTAGGGGCAGTTCTTATCAGTATGTAAACAAAAAATAATTTTAGGACTATCACAATAACTGTGTTTTATCTACTCTTATCTATTTTATATATATATGTCTATATATAGTAGTGTAAGTACATATATACTTACATTTGATTAATACTGTTAAGGGTTGCTATGCGAAATTCAATAGATTAGTCAATGAATCAAATATATTTCCTTATATATACAAGGTGGGATAATAACTTTCACCACTTTGAATATCTCCTTTATTTACAATCGCATTAAAAAATTTCAAAAAGAACACTATTGCAAAGGGAAATCTAATGGTTGAAAGAATTTTGTTTCAAGGTCATTTTTTTAAGAGATTTCAGGGTTATAATGCAACTTTTTCCTTTAAGGTTTTTGCATACAATTGCAAACAAAAAAAATATTTGCGTCTTCTTATTTATATGGTCCACCCTGTATATGTATGCATATGTGTATCAATATAAATTCTTGTGAAAGAATTTATATTTATCAAAAATTGATAATATATATATATAGAAAGTAAATGTGACAAATATATTACAAATCTAATAGATAATTGTAAACAGAACCTTTATTTCATTTATCCGTCATATGAATCAATTGTCTTCTTGTTGCATTTGCAATTCTCGAAGAAGTTGCGCTCTTTGTTTTTCTAATTCGTCTTCGGAAAGTTCATGATGTTCTGTATTTTCGTTAATTGATTCTTCGCTATGAACAGATGGTCTCCTATGTTTTTCTTCTTTTCGCCTTCTCTCCGGAGATTCTTCGGAAGACGGTAATCTTGAGTGAGAACGCTATAAATCAACGCATACATGTATAAGAAACGTCATAAAAAATAGCGTTAGAACTAATAATAAAAATAAAAGATATACACATGTGCCGGTGATTGTAACAATGAATTAATGTAAGCCAAAAAATAGAAAAAAATGAATTTTATGTGATTTATTGAATGTTAAAATTATTTATACTATAACACATGTATCTCTCTCCTTTCATCATTGTGTTAATTAAACGTAACTTACGGAATGACTTCGGCCTCTCTTCTTTTTATTCTTCTTTTTTTTCGTCTTTCTCGTGTCGGATTCGGAACTTTCCGATTTACTGGCTATACTTGCAGAACGCGATTTGCGTTGTTTCTTTTTAAATCCTTTATCACTGCACTCAGATTCCTATTTAATTATTAATATATATTAACAATTTGCAAGGATGAGATGTATGTCTAAGAAAAAAGCGAATAAAAGAAAACTTTACATACACTATGCGATCGAGATCGAGATTTTCGGTTCTTTTTTTTTGTTTTTTTCTTTTTACTTCTTATATGATGATGACTACAGCTTTCTTCAAGCTCGTGTTGATAATCCTTAAAAATACGTATTCTCTCACTTTCCAACGTTATTGCTTTAAAGTCAGGCTCCTCTTCCAATTTATTTCTCACATCTTCCCACGTCATCTGATAATCTACGCTAATAGTTTTCAATAAATTTTTAAAACTCGTCTCCAATTTCTTAAATTTACGCGTTTCCTCTTTAACTCGCTCCTTCTCCCGTGCCTCGGCTTTTTCGAGAAGTAAATTGTACGTTAATTTCACGTTTCCCGCGTCCAGCGTAGCAGACTTTCGATCTTCGCAAACAACCGTTGCAAATTCTTCGAAAGTTGTACTGACTTGGACTTCGAAATTTTTATCTTTAAGAATTTCACGAATAATTTTCTTTTCGTCATGAAATCTAGACTTCAAATCTTCGACATAAAATTTAAATAAATCTAGAGGAGTTGATCCCGGCTGTCCCAGCATAACTGAAAAACGTAAATCTGCGGATAACATTGGATAAAGTTCTACCCAAAGAGACATGGATGTTAATTTTCCTTGTTCATGAAGTTCGTCCAATAAACTCTAAAATATAATATATGTGATATAAGATTACAAAGAATATTTTCAATTAAAAAATAAATTAAGTTTAAAATAGAAAAAGAAATATTTACAATAAAACCATCACGATTTTTTCTTTCTAGTCTTTTTCTTCGCTTTTTCTCTCGCTCTTTTTCCTCTTCTTCGTCCTTCTCTAAATGTCGAATATGATTTTCAAATACCAGTAAAGCATCTTCTTTATCCATTTCAAGTAAATCTGCATCTTCCGCAAAGGCTGAATGTTGCAAGAGCAATGCTTGTGCTTCTTGCCATGTAGTTCTATACGTCACATCTGTCATTGAGTCTAAAACATGGGAAAGCCTTTTGGTATTTCTTTTTTTTAATTGTTTCGCTTCTTCCTTTTCACGTTTCGCCAAATTAAATATAACGTCTTCGTAAATGTCTCTTCTATCCGGATCTCCCACCGCTCTCCACAATTCTAAATTGCCAAACATTTCTTCACATTTATAATACTTTGTAGTACTTGTCATTCTTTCATTTTCCAGTAAAAACTGTTCTAAATCTTCTTTAGCCCTTTTTAATCTGTAGCAATTCAATAATTGGTAATCCATAAATGCAAATATTTCAAAATCAAATATAAGTTATCGACTAAAAGTTTAGGTACATACTTTAGAAGAAAACAAAAATTTATTACCACCACTTAAATTTGTAGAGAACCTAATATTTACAAACAAAGACACTTAAGGTATCGCAATGTGATATCAAACAATACTGATTATTGTGAAAACATTACTTCAAATTTGAAAAATCTGATGAATGTTAATAATAGTAAAGTCATATAAAACATATTGAAGAATAAAAGAATGTTATAAAAATAGAATCTACAGTTGTTTGTACATAAGTGTGTACCCAAAATTTTTGGTTAACAATGTATATTATTTACTTACCTTAATCTTTCTTGTTCTCGTTCCTCTTTGAGCTTCTGCGTTTTATATGCATTAAATGCTTGCTTACGTTCATTTAATTTTTTCATTTGTGGATATCTTGGATCATTTTGAATAAGTTTTACTGCTTGCTCCCATGTAGCATTAGATGGCACATCTCTTTCCTTCAATAATTCTTTAAATGCTTCTATTGCTTCTTTTTTATCTTTGAACATCATTTTGGGTTCAGGAGTACTAGTCCGGCTATCATTTGCTGATCCTTTCGCAGAATTACTATCTTCATCTGGTTTTGTAGGTGGTGTTGGAATATTTATTGCTGCGAGTGTTGCAGCCATAGCTTGTTCAATTGCAGATTTTCCTCCAGGCTCAGGAGTGCTTGTTTGCGATAAGGTACTAATATTTGGAGACAAATGTTGTATAGCTACTGGAACTATTCTATGTACAAAATAATATATATAAAATAAATGTAGGAGTATATTTAAAATAATCGAGCATAGTTTAACATGTTACTAACGTATTTGTAGCACTAGCAACTACCGCAGCTGCAACAGCTGCAGCCTCTTCAGCAGCAATTCTATTTTTTAATTCTTCTAATTCTGGAGGAACAGTCCATCTGGATTCTTTAGTAGTTACGTTGTGATAATATATTTTTCCATTTTCTGATTTATACTCTTTCCATGGACACTGCGATAACATTAATTCACTCGGTGTTTTCAATTCATCTGGTTTTTCCCATAAAGATTGTTTAGTAATACTATTGTAATAATAAGTACGACCATCTGGAGCTTTATGTTCGGTCCAATCTGATTTCTTCTCTGAAGACACAGGTATACCCGATGGGGTATCACTAGCTAAAGGAGTTGGAGGAGGAAGTCCTGGCGCTGTTATTTGTGGTGGTGCTGCTATAATATTCCATAAAAAAAAGACAAAGATTAAATTACTATGCTTATCAATGAAATTTTTGATACAACTTACTAACCTATTACTCCGGCTTCTGGCGCAGGAGCAGTGGTTATTGGAAAACTAAAACCAGGTGGTGGAATAGAAAACTGCGGTGGCATTATACCCGGTGGACCAGGTGGTAAACTAGGAGATGCAATAAATGATGCTGTAGGCATAATTGGTGGTACGAAACCAGGCGTCATATTAGGTGCTGCTGGTGGAAATCCAGGTACCGCAGCAGGTGGTGGAATTCCATCATTTGATGCCTAGAATATATCATCAAATAAAACATTAATTAAATATAATATTATGTATCTTACTTTTTCTATTAATTTATACTTAACTCTAAAAAAATATGGATATAACATGCTTATTTACTTATTGTACAATAGAGTATTAAATTAACCTATAAAAGTAATTACCATTATAAAATATAATAAATATTGTTATAATAATAATTAAATGCGTTCGAATGAATATTTTAGAAGTTCAACCTCTTTTAATTATATTATTTGAACATCATTGAAACGATAGCATAACGAACAATAAAAACCATTAAACTACTAAAATGATTTTAAATTCGTTTACATAGATTTTGTAGCTGAACTTTAGAATTTTACACATCCATACACAGATGTATGACTGCAGTTTCAAATGGGATCCGTTCTTGACAAACTTGTCCTAGGGGGCAGCCTTATAGCAAGATTATTTGACGCAAAAATTTTGACATTGAGTATATTAAAGATGACAATATTACAGTTAAGAGAACAAAAATGAGTTCAATATTTTATCTATAATACATAATTTATTTTAATATTAAAATGATCGATATGATAAATTAAAAGTATTATACTATAATGATTACATATTATATATTATGTATTCTAATATATCATCAGAGAGAGATTAAAGAGAAAAAAAATATATTTTTATAATTTTTATCAAATATTTATTAATTATTTCATCAATTTTAATTTTATAATAAGTGATACAAAATCTAAATTTTTCTTTAAGTTGCATTAATAACACCAGATAGCGCTACAATCAGTGCATCCCGCAAAACCCATATAATATGTAATTGTATATAACAACATGTGCTCGAATGCGATTATTACAAATAATTTTTATATTAATGCACGAATGAAACAAATATTTAAATTAAATTTGTACATTTATATATGAATTTAGATAAGTTGTGCGTTTATAATAAATGAATGTAGTATAAAGTTTGACAATTTACCATAGTAAATTAAATAAAAATGAAGGAATTATTAGGTGTTATAGATGAGGTTATATCACAACCCAATCAAGTGAAACCTATAATCGGTAAATATGGAACATAAATTTGATAAGATATTTATAAATATATTTTATCGTATAAATTGATAAATAATTAATAATTACTATTTGTTTCAATAATCATTTTCTGAAGCGTTTTAATGTTTTTTGTGTATCAGTTCATTTTCAAAATGGTCAGCTGGCGGATGAAGAAACTGAGAATATATCTTGTGGATTATTCCATGATAAACAAAAAGATAAAAAATTGTTGGCTGTATCCTGTAGACAAATGGTATATAAAGGATATAAACCAGATGATAAACAGCAACTTATGCATACGATGCTTTTACTTCATAATAAAAGAACTGGAAAAGTTAGATTGGTCGAAGCAGAAAGGTGGTCTGTAAATGCTGTTCTTGATAAACAAGTGATAGATAACAATAAAAATACAAGCGATGAGAAAATTGTATTATTGAACAAACAATTTGGTTCTAAAAAAGCTAAGAGAAAGACCGAACAATATGAAAGAATGAAAATTAATGTTAACGCCGTTAAAGATGATCTTGAAAAAACTGTTTCAAGTAAAATGATTAATATTATATCTTTTTTATTTAAGTATCACATTTGACAGAAAAGAAAATAAATAATGCAATGATTTGTTTTTACCATAGACATAGAAATAAATAAAGAAGATTTAGAAATGCCAACAGCAGATGACATTATAACCGATATACATTTACCTCCTTGTAACAGAGATGCTACCAATGTCCAAGATATTTATAATCTGAATGACATCATACCAGAAAATAAATTAGAATTTCTTAACGAAACAGCTAAAAAAACCATTAAGTGTGTTCCCACAGGGTAATTTCATGTTTATCTGTATAATAGATTTTAATTTCTAATAACTTACTAATATTATTTTATTATACTTATAGCAAATCCAAGTATTTCATGTATATTATTAGATCTTTAAAATCAGACCCAGATTACATCAAGAAAGTTTCTATTTTACTATATATGGATGCAGTTTCCAAATGGTTAAATATTCCTATAAAGGATGCGAGGAAACGCGGAGCTTGTATTTGCCCTGAATCGGAAGAAGTTAATTCACATATTGTCGATTCTTATAGCTTACAAGTTAATGGCGCAAGGTAAATCATTTATATTTCTATTTTTATTATATTTTATAAATAATTGAAATATTGATAAGAAATTTTTGTAGATTGAGACCAGCTAGTATGAAAGATAAAGCTATCACGCATTGTTTAATCTTAGGTTTAATTATTTCCGATTTCGTGATAAATATAGAATTACTTGCAACTATGTTACAAAGTAGAATAGGAATAAAGAAATTATCAAATCTTTCAAGAATACTTGGTATGGTCCCTTGTAAAAATGACAAGAATTCATATACTTTGAAACTACCTCTACCGAAGCAAATTTCTATGGTTAAAAAAACAAAAAGGAAAACGTTATAAATATCATTAAAAATGACCAAAATAAATGTAACATTTTATTATAATATAATTTACATATTATATTTTTTAAGATTAGTATATACTAAAAATATAAGATACATTATAAATATGACAAAGAGTAACCAAAATTTGCTATCCAGCTTAATCCATCAACAGTATTTGCTTTTGGCGAATATTCTAAACCGATATATCCTTGATAACCCTTATTTTCTAATAATGAGAGAATGTATTTGTAATCTATTTCTCCATCGGTATCTGGCTCATGTCTGTGTGGCACTTGAGCTATTTGAATATGACCTGAAATAATTGAAAATAAAAGTATAATTTCGCTTTACATAAAGAAAATTTATATAATAAATGTATTAATACATACCAACAAAAGGAAGAAACTGTTCAATATTGTACGTAAGATTACCGCAACAATGTTGCATATGAAAAATATCAAGTTGCAATTTTAAATGAGGACTATTGATCTTTTTAACAATATTTAAACCTATGACGAACGTGGAATGAAATTACTGTACACATTACAATTTTATATATTTTTCTAATTAATTAAATGAACAATTTACCTTTCAAAAAATTATTCATATAATAATTTGGCACAGTAATGCTATTAATCGGTTCGATAACACCTATCAATCCTTCTTCTTTAAATTTTTCTACAGCATACAACAAATTTTTTTCATAAACTTTATCGTTGTCTGCAGTTGGATTAATTACTTTTCCAGACATAACATGTATCCTATTTAAAAATAATATTGATACTTTTAATAATACAACATATTGTGATAAATTGAAAAGAATTGCTATTACCATCAATTACTTACAATTTACAATTCAATGCTTTTGCATATTTTATAGTTGTTTCAATACTTTTTTTAAATAATTCTTCTTGTCCAGGTATTGCCGCAAATCCCAATTCGCCTTTCGATGTATCACCTACAAAATTACAAGATTTAATAACAAAATTAATTATAAACCTAAGTTAAATAACAAAAACTTTGAAATTGTTAATAAATTTTAGGTGCTACCGATGCTATTCTTTTTTGAAAATTCGCGCCTTTACTGTGATTAGCTACAACGCAGTAAATAAGTAAAGATCAATTAAATAAATAGAAAAAAGCGATAATTAAAATAACATTTAATAATATTAATTATTATAAACGTACCTGTAAATACATTAATAAGGACTTGCTCAATATTAGCTTTGTTTTTCGCGTTAATAACTTCTTCCAAAGAGAAACCCAATGGAAAACCACTTTCGACAGCCTTGAAACCAGCCTCTTTAGCAAGTTGGTATCTTTCGATTAAACTTGGATTCTCCAGAAACATAAAAGATAAATTGCTTACGAACTTTAAACCCATATTTTCTTTGGTAATTCGGAAAAAAACTTAAATGCAACGTTACAAATCAAATCTAAATGATTAATTATTAAGAAGTTTATTATTTGAACATATATATATATATATATTCATGTACTCTATTTTTATATTTAAGATAAAATCCGCGATAAGTAAAAGTAAGTACGCACGTAATCTATAGATAAACTTAGAGTGGTCATAGATGGCGTAATAATAATCTAACGATTTTCAAATTAAATCTTTATCTCTTAGAGCAATTACAGGTTTTGCTGCACTTCACATTCAATTTTTTGCGAATTAAATTCATCATTTTTCAAATATAATTCAACCTTTGGCAAAATTACTTTGTCTACAAAATTTATTTCTGAAGCTTTTGTAAAAAAAATTAAATTAAATTCAAATTTATTGTTAGAAAATTCAAAATTATTGGAATTCCTAATCACCTATAATTACATTACAATCACATTCTCTGAAGCAATTATATTGATGTGTTGCAATTTACCATTTCAATTGAAAACTACCTTCTACTATTAATTTTAAATCTGATCTCATCTCTTAATGAATTAAAACACGTACTTTACTTGAAAAATTAGGCTCAAAAATTTGACTTGTCAAAGGGTTGACTTTTATTTGAAAAAGGATTAAATTTTATTTACCAAAGGTTGAATTTGATTTTGCAAAAAGTTGAATTTCAAGTGCAAAACTTGTATTAATTATTTATTATAAATTCAATCGTATATTTTCATCGATTATATAATTTATAACAATTATCATAATTACTAATATCTAACAATAAGTTATAAGTACGATATTGAAATGAATGATGTGTATTCAGTGATATATATTTATTATCATATTATTTTGTTTGTTTAAAATGTCCAATTTAATTCGAAGAATATTATCACGCGAATGATTATCAAAACGGCCATTAATTTCTGTTATCCAATCGGGTTTATAGGAATGTGATATTAAAAAAGAAGAAAAAATAAAGAAGAAACGTTTAAACATTATTCCAGAAATTATCAATCTATTCCAATGGTATATCAGATACAAGAGAATAGTGCTGATGATTCAAGGATACGTTTTAGATTCCGAAAGAGAGTTTAAATCCCGTCCAAAATTGATCCTATACTATTGTTTTTTCTTTTTCATGACATTGGTTCTACTGCAGTTACTTACTAACTAAATCCTATATACTCTGGTGTCTATAATCAGAAATAAATAAGCAAGCGTTCGTAACCTTTATCATTCATTTCTGCGTATGTAGTATCATAGTAACAACTATAGTTAATCAAAAGAGATAACATGCAATGGATTACAAATTGTGTGTTACTCTTACGATCAGATAAATTAGTTTTATATGTTTTTCGTCAAATTTAAAGTTTAAGGTTTCTTATTGTTTCTTTCCTTTTTTTCTTTATTTTCTTTCTTCTTCTAAAGATTTATTGCAATGATATATCGGCCAACATGTGTAAAAAATAATGTATCGACTAAAGGAACAAAGGCACTAATAAACTATATATGCATATCATCGATTCGATAAATATAATGGGGAAACAAAGTGAATCATGTTGGAGGTGTGTCAAAGTTCTCAAATGGATACCAGTCCTTTTTATTTTAACGGTCGTTGTTTGGTCCTACTATGCCTTCGTTGTTCAGCTATGTTATTGTAAGTATTACAGATTATTTTTAATCGAACACACATAGGTATAACTTATTTGTTATAATTCTTTGCTACTGTTATTGTGCTGTTGTCGATACAGTATTCTATTCAATTCACTATTCAATTCACTATTCAATTCACTATTCGATTCAAGTTTTAGTCTATCTGTCCTACACTTGACATTACTTATCGATGTAGTCATGTAGATTTGGATCTTCCATTGTAATTAATTATTCATGTTTATTTCATTTTTAGATAGAGTAGACAATGATGTTCAGAAAGGTGCGTACACTTTTATTCTAGTTCGAAGAATCCAAATATTTCAAACTCTACACAAAACAAAATGGAATTATTTTGTATTTGTTTGTAGCGTTCTATCTCCTTTTCTTCCACATATTGTTTCTGCTCTTTTTATGGTCCTATTGGCAAACAGTATCCACAGATCTAGTATCTGTCCCAGAAAAGGTAGACATATAAATATAAAATATTATATATCAATTATATTTTACACATATAATAATTTGTATTTATTATAGTTTAAAATACCAGAAGTAGAAATAGAAAAACTTCAACAAGCGGAATCAGAAGAAGCATTTAGACAGATCTTGGAAAGATTTGCCCAAGATTTACCTGTAACAAATCGTACTATGAAAGGAGGTAGTGGACAAACAACATAGAGTAAAATTTATGTTTATTTTCTTAGATTGATTATTCTAATATAATATATCTAGGTATACGATTCTGCGAGAAATGTCATTTGATAAAACCGGATCGAGCACATCATTGTAGTGTCTGTGGTACTTGTGTCTTAAAAATGGACCATCATTGCCCATGGGTAAACAACTGCGTAGGCTTCCACAATTACAAATTTTTTATGTTGTTTTTGGCATATGCCCTACTTTATTGTATATTTATAACGGCTACATCTTTACAATACGTTATACGCTTTTGGAAAGTAAGTTAATCTTTTTTCTAATAAACTAATCATATTTCTTGAAATTGATTTTATTATTTAATTTTGTGTATAGGGAGAATTAGAAGGTATGGGTAGGTTTCACCTGCTCTTCCTCTTTTTTGCTGCTTTAATGTTCGCAGTGAGCCTGAATTCTCTTTTCTTTTATCACTGCTACCTTGTGCTACATAATAGATCAACATTAGGTAAAAAATACATATGAAATGGAAGTGTTTTAATATATCAATTAAATTGTCAAATAATTATTATTTTCCATCAACTCGTAGAAGCCTTCAGGCCTCCCATGTTTCTCACGGGAAAAGACAAAGATGGTTTTAGCCTTGGAAAGTATAATAATTTCCAAGAAGTATTTGGCGATAATGCACGGCTCTGGTTCCTTCCTGTTTTTACTAGGTGAGTACATATTTTAAATATATATATATATTTTTTTTTCTACGTATTGGTGATTATATATATATATATATTATAAGTGATTAAATTAAATGTTACTCTATAAGAATTAGTAGGAACCATTTGCACAATATAATTAAAGTCAAGCATAATAATAATACAACAAACATAATAATCTATGTGTACATGAAATTTTAATTTAGATATTTGTATCCACACATATTGATTGTCAATGTAAACATTCATTTTTAATCGATGTAATTATGTAAAATTTAGAGTAGTAGTTGTGCATATTGCTATTATATATTTTTTCATTATCATTTAATGTACCATCGAACTAATAATAGATTTATTTCTAAAATTGAAAGAGAATCACAGAGTTTTTTACCGCAAAATTCATTTCAAATATTATATTTTATAATAAACAAAAATAATAATTCATTGCACAGAATTTGCATGACTTGGTTCAAAAATATATATATATATATTTTTGATTGAAAATGCACAGAAGATATTTCTTTGCATTATGTGCCTTTGTAAAATACCAAGGTCTAAATTTTTCATCTTGAAATCTGACTTTTTATAATTCTATTTTTCATTCATTGATAGAGATTAAGTCTTCGTCGACAAAACTATAAACTATAATAATAGATAACTAAGTAAGATATATATAAATAAATAATAAACAAAATGTTTGCATGAATTTCAGAGGACGAAAAATAGATAGAATAGATTGGCCTTATGTTAGAAACAATTTTTTTTAATTTTAAATATATGTTACTCATTCGTTTCATGCTGTTGCATGTATCTAGAATATTTCGTTAAAATAGTACAGTATAAAAGAAAGATAAATTAGACTTCAGTTGTTGAATTTTATTAAAAAGAAAAAATGCATCATATGTCTCGTAACATTTTCAGCGGTTACATTATGCAAAGGACACATTCTGTGTATCATATGATTAAATAAAAAAAAAACAAAGTATATATTCCTCATCGAACATATATCTTTTTATTCATATTCAATGATAGACACATATTTTAATAGGATCTTTTTTAATACAGTATTTTCAGTAGTTCTTGAAAATAAAAATAACGATCATTATTGTTAAATTGGGTTGGATGCATTGGATGTGTTCTAGTCTTGGAAATGGTGTCACCTATCCAGTACGTTCGCAACACCAGGGCTTAACGAATACTTATGATTCCATGGGCAGTACTCGTAACAGGTCAGCATTTTAGAAAGGTCAAATACAATCGTAGTAACTATTTCAATTCTTTACTGTGGAACTCATATGATACTCGTAAAGTATGTTATTTATATACACTCACGGAAGATTTCTGTACCTTCAAGATAGATTTTTACGTATCTTATTTTTTTATTTATTTTATTTTTTTATTTAACAGAGTTCCAAAGTAATGACATTGTGTAAAATATTATTTTCAAATATGCCTGGTTGCATTTGTTTGCATTTATGATAAATAACTTAAACTGTAAGGAGAAATGATTATATTTAAGATTTTCGTTAATCATTTAAGCGATACACATACATTTCTCGCGGATGTCCTTCAAACCCTTGATAAATTTTGCAATTCTTGTGTCTAATTTTCTTTTCTGTGGTATCATGCTAATACTAACATTGATTGTTTGTTTGTGTTAGATTTTTTATGGCTTATTTTTAAATAGGCTTCAATTTAATCATTATTTTGCAATTGTGTTTTAATAAGACTGACGTACAAATAACGAATGCATGGAAACGATAGGTGTTTCCTTAGATGGTCGTAGGCATGTGTTATAGAAAATCATTTAAATCTGTATTGCATTATATATATTTATTTGATAAATAATGTTAATATGTGTTAAATCTAAATATTTAAGAAAAAGAAATTTAAGTATTCAATATTAGTGTCTAATAAAATATTTATTTATTTACTCGAGTAAGTAAGACACAAAGATATGTAGAAAATTTCTTTGTTATTGTACAAATGCATGATGTTCCTGTAGATTATATAGTATTGTGTATTTCATGTTGATTGTTCAATTAAATTCATTAATACGTAATTCTCTTTACTTTAAAAGTATTGTGCATCTGGTTTTTACACAAAGAAAATATTCGTATAACTTTAGAAGTGGCGTAACTATTGCGTACAAAAAAGATCTTGTCATATATTAAATATCAGTGATCGTCCAACTAAAAATCAAATTAACAAATAAATGTAGATATAATAATAGACAAATATTAGTTACGCCAACTCTGGTAAACTTAGGGTTAAAATAGGATGACATAGAGTAGACGATAGAGTATGGGTTACAGTTTTGGAGATGGGGTAAACTTTCCTGAGCGGCTGTACAATGAAGATACTCATACTCTATTGGGAAATGGAACCCAACAATGGGGTGATGAGACAGAACTTGGCTCCGCACCTCCTTATGTGTCTCAATCAGGTATTCTAGATCATGGATACTTATATTGAGGTGTTAGATTAGTTCAGAATTTTTAGCTACATGTGATATGTATTTTCTATAAGAAAAGAATTACCCGATTATTCATTTATATATATATACAGAGTGACTCTCCTAACATGACGACTTCAAATAACTCAGAAGTTATTCGTTGTATGAAAAAATGTTTTAAACAAAATTGCATATATTTCAATAATTATTCATTTTAAGTTCCTTTTTGTATAATACTTTTTTACACAAAATTTGATGATTTATCCGAATTCGAAAAAAAATATTAAACATTGCATCTGAAAAACTGAAGGTGACCCTAATATCTCAATAAAAAAGTAAGGCGACATACAATGTATGTCCCCTTAGATATCGTGCAATTTTTGTTTGAAAAATTTTTCGTACGATGAAGAACTTACGAATTATTTGAAGTTGTCATGTCAGGAGAGTCACTGTATATTAATTACTATATTGCAAATGAACCTTCTTATTTAATAGAAAGTTGACACGCCGACGTGTTTAGAGCGCACGTTATTAAAGAACCTATTGTTTTAACTTGAATGAATTTATGGTCTTAAAAGCAAGAGGAATAATATTAATTAAATTAACTAACTGGTTAGTTCTTGTAACAATCATTGTTCATTCATAATAGCTAGAATTTATAACTAATCCATATACAAATATTTTCAAGGGGGAAATTGTATATATTATACAGTTAAATTATAATAACATATGGACTCTTCTCTTTTTGTGCATGATGTTTGTTTTACATGTATTGCTTTTCTAATAATATTATTGTACAGAAATGCACATGTTTTAATTCTACCGATATACAAAAATATTGTTAATCTTTAATAAATTTACATTGTAATAATAAAAACAATATATAATAAGAATAATATAAAATAAAATTTCACAAGTATATTTATTAAAATGTGTATTATTATAAATACGGTAACATGATTTTGATTGACTACAGGTCCAGTGTTTATCAAATGAATTTGGTAGAAGAAGCCACGATTTTGGCACTTGGTGCAGGGTAATGTTCATTATATGTTGTGTTTGATTTGAGAAAAATAATTGTTTGAATATTTGATTACCAAAAAAATGTGTGAAATAGGCAGAGAATATTAACAAAGTTTTGCATTTAATTTAATAGACGTGGCATTTATTATATGATATAATAAAGTTATAGTTTAATTGAATATTAACATAGAAAATAAACATCATTGCAACATCGAGAAGAAAAATCTGTAGTACGGTCACATCGATGATGTTGAATTTGAAATACGATAATATATAATTTTTTATTGTATATTTAATATAGTAATAAGATATCTTTACTAATTATACAATTTTAGACAAATTTATTTACTATTAAATAACTAAATAAGATCTGCCATATTATTTAACATAATTATATATCATCTAAGCAAATCATTAGCAAACCAGCATATATATTTATATGATAATATTATAATGCTTAGAATATTGCTTTTTTAACCGTTTGAGTCCCAGAGTACTTTAGAAAAATCATGTTACTTTTCAATAAAAACTCTGAACAACGCTATTGTGCTGTTAGGGACTTAACACGGTTAAAATAACATTAATATTCTATATTGATATATTGTATATACTTTACAGCACTGCCGTAATACCTCATGCTGTAAATGCCAATCAACCACTTGTGGATACTACAGAAATAGTTTGACATCTTTGATCAGTATGTGTGATCTTCATCTCTCATCTTGTTTCATAATCCTAAATACATAGACAATATTGAATTTCTCTAACTTGTGTTTTTGTTGTTCATTCTTTACTGAAAATTTTCCAAATATTATTCATTATAATATATCATCAGAAGAATTTTACAAGAGTTTTTAGATATATATGGCATTCATGAGTTTACAGAGTGCCTTGCGCAAAAAAATATGTTTAATGTTAGCACGGATCATGATATTAATGATACCACCTTTCCTGTGACATATAATAATATTTAAATAATATATAATGAGGCTCTATATATTTAGCATTACTTATGATATATTTATTCGAATATCTTTGAATAATTGTTACAACCAACAAATGTAGAATTATTCAAACCACATATATATATATTATATATTAATTTGATTTAAAGTTATATTTGTAATACATGTTTTAAAATATGTATTATTAGTATTCTTCACTTTATTGTTTAACAGAAAAGCCGCTGAATTACTGTTGAAATTTTTTTATTTTAATTTTATTTACTTATGTAATAAAATAGGTGTGTTATATATATGAGTCTTTGTATGTACACCTACAAAAATTTATATATCCTTTAAAACAAAATGAGAGATACGCATTAAAATGCTAATGATCACTTTAGCATTATAAACGTTAGTAAGAAAGATCTCCACAAACAAACAAGAAGGAAAACTATTGCAGACCTACATTCTATACATTTATTACTGGAAATTGTGATGTTGAAAAAATATTTGTTCATTATTTGACGTAAAGTCATCAAGATATTAATTAATGGATTTAATCAAATTTTATTGCTGATCGATAGTAGTGCTGAATAATAAAAAAACTGAGCTGGCTCGGTTTTTAAGAGATTTACAAAGACGATGTAATTATAAATCCCTCATACTTAAGAACTATCTTTTTTGTGCTCTAATGGTGATTTTAATTCTCAAGATTAGGTCAAAGCCTATTATCTCAGTACAAATCGTAATGTAACAGACATTATTACTGTTAAATGAACAGTACTTTAGATACAACTCATATAGAGAACTGTAAATTATTTATGATTTTTCTCTTGCAAAATATTTCAAATAGAATTTAAGAGTGCAATATTATAAAAAGAAAATTATCACTGTTCAAACTAATAATAATATATTTTATTATTTTTTATTTTAATAAATAAATAGTTATTGTCTTAAGACAGTCGTAAACATTAGAACAAAAAATAACGAGCAGTATTTTTTTTCTTTTTTTTTTTTCCATCAAAGATACGAAAAAATTAATTTAAAGTATTATTATTACTATAAACACACAAATGTTTACGTATAAGAGAGTAAAAATTAAATGCAAGATAATAATATTACTACTACCAAAATTAATTTGCGTCAGTAGTAGAATAAACTCCAATAAGTGTTATACGCATATGTAATATATTTGTGTAAGGACTTATGATTATGTCGATTAACTCTAAACACGTATTCTTTTATGTTGGGTCAAGATTTTTTATATGCGAAGCTAATTTATATTCACGTTAGATCAAACTGCCACATTTGCGTATGCCTTTTTACCTTCTCTAACAGACTATTTACGCTTATATTTACAATATATATATATATATAAAAATAAATATATATATAGTATATAAAATATCGCATAAATATAAGTTATTAATCTCATGTGCATAAAATGATACTTATTAAGTCTTATTATCGATTATTTACATAGCAGACTCTAGTTTAAATGCTAAACAAATATAGATTATTAGATTTTATTCGTAATGCTTACTCTAATTATTCCAGAAATAATATATTTCTATCAAATGTAAGAGAGTTTAACTACGAGTACTAATTTGTAAAGAAATTTTCTGCTTCCTCTCGATAAAAATATATATACGAATATATGTATATTCGTATAGCATTAATAGGATCTTTTAATTTTTATATTATGTTCTTTTCATTCCACGTTTAATTGATAAAAAAAAATAAAAACATATGCTACAAATTAAATTTATCCAATAGCAAAATTTTGTTAACAAATTATTGGAAATGTAAATATTTTGATGTACGTTATGTTGCAAGTTAATGTAACTAAATTTAATTTTAAAAAACATATGTATTGTTTACATAGAAGATTCTGCTATATATGTTTAAACGTAAGCTTAAAAAGAATAAAGCTCTGTTTTTATACAAAATTGTGTATTATAGTAGAGGTAAAATAAGCTCACCTTGGTAAAAATCATCGTTCACAAAAATAATATAATTTTTGCAAAATTCATTATGTAATTTGCTGATATGTGGGTATCAAAATTTTCAAATGAGTTACTGTAATAACATATTAATTTAAATTTTGGGCATTTCCCGCCTGAAATTAATTTAAATGGTGCATAAATAAGCTAATTTGTATATTCATAAATTAACGATAATTTAATTAAAAGTAACAGTAGTATAGCGTTACTATGACAATGAAATATATGAAAACAAAAATAAAATGTATTAATAGGTAAGATTAAAAAGAAAATGATTATTATTGATTTAAGTTGAAAACACAATTTCATTATTTTTCTCGATGCACCATGATACAAATATTTTTAGCCAATCGGGTGACGTAGATTTTCGTCACGTGACAATGTGATTAACTGTAAGCGTTTCTCATTGGTCGAAATATTTTTGGCCATATGCCACGAGTTTATTCGCTATCGGTCATAATTACAATGTCAACGCCTCTCGACCAATTGTATACTGAATATTAGTCGTTAATGTAAATATAATTGGTGTATATTATCCAGTAAGATTTGATTAAATCTCCAAGAAGAAATGTAGTATGGAAGAAGCATGCATGGTTCATAATCGTCAAACGGTAACGAGTAGTACGGTGTATCCATAATTATTATAACATTTCATAAAAAAAAGTTAATATAGATATTTTTTAAAGAAAACCTTCAATAACGCTGTTAAAATACACACACAGGTCGTCGTTGGATCGACAATTTTAGACCATTGTATTATTACATGACTTAACGATATTTTCGGATATCTAGAAAATGGTATCTTGAGATAATTTAACGTGACTGAAATAATAGCTCGCATTGTCAGTAAATGTGTACCTCACGACGATGGTATATTGTTCCATGTTACGTTGATTTTTCGTTAACCTTCAACAAATATTAGTGGCAGTACATACGTTCAGATTCTAAGGTAATTTCATTAGATTTATTCGATTATTAATGCAGTATATTTAAAGAAACATATTGAGTTTTATCAGATGTGAACAATTATGAAATACTTTGCCTTCGTGTTTCTTAGTATAAGCTCTTGAAAAAAAAAAAAAGAAAAAAGAATTGATTACATATTATAGATAAGAAAAAATATACAAAGATTTTACATTTCTTTGTTGAATCTATAAATAAATTGTTTAATCAATGCATTGACGTTTCAACAACACCCAAAAAAGTATAGAGAACGAATTAATTTCTTTTAAATATATTTAGTAAACTGAATTGTCTATATTATTTCTTAGTATTCTTCTAATTCATTAAACTTTGAATAGAACTAATATTATTTATATATATAATAATGCCAACTGACACCAACAATGTTATTTTAAAAGAAATAACTAAAATACTTTAGAGAATTTAGATATGAATATAAAATTATTATGCTAACCTATTCCATAGATAATAGAATTTTATTCTAATTATTTGCCTTACAGGCAAAAATTGGCAATGCAAAGGGTATTTCCAAAAAGGAGCTCTAATTTTGAATGTATACATTTGTGTAAGTATACGACTAAAATAAAAGAATTTTTAAAATACTCTTCAATTAGATAGTCAATTTTGAAAGATTGGAAAACAATTACTTAACAATTAGTGTAATCAATTCAGTATATTGAAGAGAGTAAAGATTTGTTCTAGTTTATTTGTCTCCGTTTAAATTTTTTGAACGTTTAGAAATCCTGAATTCTTCTCATTACTTTGCAATAGTTGTATTTAATTTTTCTTTATTTTAATTTTTGTAATATTTCGTTGATTTTTTTGTTCTTTTCATCTTCCTTCTCTTTCTTACTTCCTTTTCTATAAGTAACAAGATTAATGTGATGTTTAATTAAAGAAGCATGTTTAATTAGAAGAATCCTCGTGTGCTATTGATTAATAGTTGAGCAATAAACAACGATTAATTTATTTAATAAAATTATCATTAATTTATTCTATAGAATCAATCAAGTTCTGTTAGTGATATGTAAGTCAATGCTAGGCTCTGTAAGAATTGTTTCTTTGTCTTTGTTGCATCAAAGTAAAAATAGAATAATTAGTTGTTTACCGATGATAATATCAAATTTAATTGTGGTCAAACTTATTTTAAGATTGTCACTATTTTAAAATCTGTAATCGAGTAGTTATGGTATATTTATGTTCTCGAAGAAACTTAAGATTTCTAACAAGTTTTTTTAATTTCATTCTTCTCATACGAAGCGTATATTTATAAATAAACATTTTTCGGATTTAAGATGCAAGAATATTTCAAATAAAAATGGAGACATGAAGCTTTTTTGCCACTAAATAAATTATAAATAATATAATATTTTCCTTTTAACACATCTGCTGCCAGTATCAAATATCTATGACACACCGATTTCCATTGAGAGTCCAGCGTAACACATTTGTGATGGTAATCAACATAAAAAATAAGTTCTTGGCTGTGGTTGAAATCTCTTCGCTGTTACATGGTAGTGAATGTGTTAAAGTTGGATAATTTTTTTTGAACAATTGTACTCACAAATACCATGTTTTCAAGATAATTGTTTGTAAATGGTATATTTTAAACACCCGATATATATTATAAATATAGTATGATTATACTATATTCAAATATCATTTCTATTGGATTATAGAAGGGTAAAGTCTTTGATTATAGAAGCTAATTAAAAAATAATGTTCATCGGTTCTTCGTTAGAGTATTTGTCGTTTCTTTCACGTTATTTTTAAACATGTTTTTCTCATATTTATATATTATATATCCTGAGTTTCTTTTTTTATTTTACTTATATATTTTTTTTCTATAGATAAACACGTCAGATATTAAAAATTCGATAAACGCGTTCGTTCTAATAATTACCTTATCAAGTTTAAACAATTGAATAATTGTATAAACGTTTTAATTGTTGAGTAGATAATATTTGTTTTTTAGCCGAAACGCATATATGCTCACTTTTTTTTTTTTATGCCACGAGCTATAAAAATGAAGAAATTTGCAAAGTAATGCTTGGAGTTATTTTAAACTAAGTCAATTGATCCATTTAAAGCGATAAAAGTATTTGTATTAAAAGCTTATCATTTCCGCAACTCAACTAATGCATCGAATCGTTTCAAGGAAGTTTCTATTTATTTTACAACTTATAAAATAAATATATTTTCAAAGAATTTTCAATTGTTTAACACGTTTATTGGAAAAACGTGACACACTGTCTATAAAAAGATATAATAAGTTGCGAGTGCAGCGAAAGAATAAATCCATTTTGTTTACTTGCATTAGATTCGATTTTTAACAAAGAACTGTTTGAATCATATCAAATACGCGTATACGCGACCTTTGACTTGAAAAGTCATTCATGTTTTGCATTGAAAATAATGATATTAGTATTCATGTTCATAGTTTGGTGGCATTAGTTAGCTAAATTGATACGTTCATCCGAATTTTATTTTTAGTTTACTATTTTTTGTTTAGTTTAATATTATAGTAATATGACTGGTTCTCATGAGGACAGTCATTTTAAAGATTATGTGGCTATCAACATAAGTATCGAAAATTACAAAGAAGTAAAATCATTTTCAATTTCTACTGTCAACGAACCTTTGAGTAGCGGTTATTCGACCTTGCATTGAATTTATCGTTTAAATAATTGAGACACAGTCGCTTCGGGACAAAGGGTATAGAAGCTAGTATCCACTAAAGTAATACCCAACTGTGTATTATATAATATTCTTGACATTTAGTGTACAGTTGAGCTTATAGTATATTTTCTTACGCGAGCTAGAACTAGAGCTTCTAAAGTATAATAGGAGTTTAAACTATCGAGCTTCAATATACGCCATATTAATGTTTTTTTTTCTTTTTATAAATATATAAGTGTTTAGTTTTATTTATCTAATATAAAAACTCAATACTTGTAAAGTTTTAAAATTTACGTGTCATTGTATATTTTTATATATCGTTTCTTTTCCTTCTATTTATTTTATTTTATTTTATTTACAGATTCAACTAGAAAAGATGGTTGAAAGTACGACAGCTGTTCAACGTGCTAAAAATTCTGCATCCGTTAACGGAGGGCAATGGACTGGCAATGAAAAAATATCATCTACAGTAACGCATCAAGAATCACATTCTGTACAGCATAATGAAGTGTGTACAGATGCCGATCATTTAACATTATGGCAACATCCAATTACTACGTTAAACTATTTCTTTCGAGAACTGTTACTCAATATACTATCTTTAGGGAAGAAAACGTTACGGTATAAACGAACTGTATGGAGTACAATTTCACTTGTAGCATTATTTTTGTTATTAAGTAGAATTTCTGGACCGCAGCAAGAAGTAAGTTTTTTCTTTTTATTAAACATTTCATTAGCAATTTATCTGTAATGCGAGAAATGTTATTCATTTTACAGACGTTTCGATCATGGGAAGCAAAACTTATATGGTGGTCATACTGGGTCGGTTTGGGTGTATTGTCTAGTGTAGGCCTTGGTACCGGTTTACATACTTTTGTGCTTTATTTGGGACCTCATATAGCAGCTGTCACAATGGCAGCATATGAGTGTGGATCTTTAAATTTTCCGGAACCACCATACCCAGATCAGATAGTGTGTCCAACGACAATTGATCCATTGTGGACAGCGGGTATATTAAATATTATGAGGAAAGTACGGGTAGAGGCTATGTTCTGGGGTGCTGGTACTGCTCTTGGTGAATTGCCACCGTATTTTATGGCTAGAGCTGCGAGAACTAGTCGACAAAGTAATAAAAATGACGAAGCTGCCCAAGATGATTTGAAAGAATTGGAAGCCTTGGAGGCATTGGAAAATGGTGAAGACGTGCCATTGATAATGCGTTTGAAATTAACTATGAAACACTTTGTTCAAAAGGCTGGTTTCTGGGGCATTTTGGCTTGTGCATCGGTACGATTATTTAGTCGTGTATATTTTATTCAAATTATTTCTATTTATTTAATGAAATCTAGATTGAAATATTTTTTATTTTTATTTTTAACAGATTCCTAATCCATTATTTGATCTTGCTGGCTTGACTTGCGGACATTATCTCATTCCATTTTGGACATTTTTTGGTGCAACACTTATAGGAAAGGCAGTTATTAAAATGCACATACAACAACTAGCAGTAATTATAGCTTTTAATGAAGAGCTTTTAGATAAATTTATTAGCCTATTGGCTATCGTGCCCTTTGTTGGTTCGCATTTTCAAGAACCGCTTAAGAAGTACCTTATTGAACAAAAACAGAAATTACATAGTAAAAAGTCAATGGTCAGTTTATTCAACAAAATCTTTATAAATTATTTTTTATTATATATATTAATAATTTACTTAACATAAATTAATGTTATATATTTTTTGTAGGATGGAGCAACAACGATTTCTTGGCTTTTTGATAAATTTGTAATATTGATGGTGTGCTATTTCCTAGTGACAATTATTCATGCATTAGCACGAAATCACCATCGTAGACGCGTAAAATCTTCTGCAGACTGAAATTGAAGATGAACAGATTTGAAATATCGTAATGGTAAAATCAGTTCCATAGCGAGATGATTATAAAAGACATGATATAAAAAAAAAAGTAACAATAAGCTGTTGATGCTTTGTTTATATATACATGAGGACCGCGCAGTTATTTTTATTTAATCTTATAATAATACAGAATAGAGTCTGGATCTTAATGGTTTTGATGGTAATATCTTACAATGAGAAGAATTATTATTTCACTGATAAAAAAGTTCAAAATGTTAAAAATGCAAAAGCACGTGGAAGTACAGAAATAAGCCTTAGAATTAATATGCTGGCTTTTTGCACCACTCAGATTTAGACTCTAATGTTAAACCATAAAAAAACAAAAGAAAATAAATAAAAAATAACAAATGCAAATATTTCATGTCCCAATTAAGGTGTAAGGTAAATAATTAATATATAGTACCTTTATGTACATGCGTATCAAGTTTACACATCATGTTAAATAGATAATGATAAAGGTCATTAAGGTATTGTCTCTTACCTAATATAGGGTAAGAAAGAAAAATACTTTTTAATAAATAAAAGATATTTGTCAAATGTAAGAAAAGTATGTATCATGATAGTGCTTCTTATTATATTTGTCAATGAAATAATATGACGTATGGATGATGTATCCGTTGAAAAGGAAAAGTCATTATTAGTGTTCATTTAACGTTCCTTTTGTTATGGGATCCTTCGGCGCGAGTATTGTTTCATATAAATTCACTCGTGCACGCATATCATTGCATGGTACAACTCCTATACAGGTAGATAAGGCCTTTGCATCGACGACCTGTATATGGATTGCTATTAACGAAAGGATTAATTGTACAAAATAATTCTGAAGAAATGATAACGCCCAATTTATTTGTTCGCTCTATATTAATTTTCATTATTTTATTTAATGTATTTTTTTTTTGTATTTATATCTGGACAGTGTACAAATTAGTTCTTTCAATTTGAATAGTTTAAATTGAGAAGTTGAAGTATTATTAATAATCTGATAATAATTATATTATAATGGATTTGATATAAATATTCCGATTGGCTAAACGTAACGAAAACGATTGCTAAAATAAAGTTTATAAAGCTCGTATTTAAAAAATACTTGTTGATTAATCAGTGACATTTGTAGATTAAGTCACTCAACTAGTAATTTTCTAACAATTAAATTAAATTTTCGATATTAAATATAAATTAAATAAATTAATCGATAATAACGTCCAACAATGTCGGAGAAGCAGATTTGAATGATTTTTCGAAATTAAAAAGTATTTTCCTTTTTGGCCTCTATTGTATGTATTTTAGAATTTTGATACTCGCGTCTAGATAAATTCATCCAACCAATCCAGGCATCCCCGTCATTATTTCTTGGCGAATAAAGCGTAATGTAAAATGTCATAAAATTGTTCATACGTAATTAATGGATAATGTGTAATTTCTCACTAAAAATATATTATATTACTGCATTGTGTGTGTGTGTGTGTGTACAATTTTTGTGATACATGCATACATACATACATTTATTGATTTTACGTGTGTAATACGTATACATTTAAATATATGTAGATTATTATTATTCATTGATATTATTTATCATAGCTACAATTTTCTTATACAATGCCTGGATATTACCTGTTATATAGGAATTACATATCTGTGATATGTTCGGTTTGTTGAAATCCTAAGAGAGAGAGAAACATTAATTTTAATTATTAATATTTCATAAGTGTAACAGCAAAAATGTGGAAACATTTTTATTTTTAACAACTGGATCATAAAAATATTTATATCACTCTGGATGTGTATAATATTTGACTTTCAAATCTTTTGTCTCCGTTTATCAATGTATCGATAATATTTGACTTATTTATCTTTTGAAAACAAATGAATAGGTTTTCAATCAATTACTGTTTAAGATATTGCAGTGACTATTAAAAATATATGTCGAGAAAAAGGATTTTTCTTATGTTTATCCTTACAGTAGAATTGTAAGAGTATAATCCGCTTTTTGTATGCAAATTCGACATAATGATTTTTTTTCTTTGCACGCTGAAGAAATGCTTCATATATGCAAGCATATAAACAAGGGGTATCCGTGAATAAAGTTTTATTTATTCTTTACGACGAAAGAAAAATGATTATTTTTAACCCGACAAAATAAAATAACATAATGTAGAAAATAACGCGAATGAAAAAAAGGGGATGAAAATCGGGAAGAGTGAAAGAGAGAATGCTTTAATGTAATAGAATTTTTGAGTATGCATGTTCTAATATTTTGCAAGTATATTGGCAAATTTAATACGTAATACAGAGTGTTCCCAAAGTTTGGATCATTAACTATAATATTTTGTCCTCGACAGATTAAATATGGCTTTGTCGAAATATGTCCAAGATTGCGTGTCCAGACCTTAGGAACACCCTGTAAAAATATATCGAATATAAGAATGAGAGAAGAGAGAGATAATATCGGTATGATTGTGCTGTTGTTATTGTTATTGTTGTTTTAGGAGAAGAATGAGAATATCGTACTTCGATGCGGAAAATAAGCTTTATGTAATACACGTGCCTGCTCTAGCTATAATAATAAAGATCTGACATTCCAAGCAGGACGTTACTCCTCCTCTTCGACGCATTTGCATTTCCGTAACATTTTCTTTTGGTGTTATGCGTTCTGTTGGGTGCTGTTGGGTGCTGTTGAACGCTGTTGTGCACCGTTATATGCCGCAGTTAGAGGATATAAGGTTTGAGATTGGTATGCACGAGTAAAGACTAAGCGTCTTAGGGAAGCAGATATAAGTATAGAAAGAGGATGACCTAGTTGCTACTCAGTGCCTCCCGAAATATTAAGATAAACCCACGCGCGTAATACAATCCCAATGCTAAGCTAACCAAATTTAGCATGTGACTTAGCAGACGCCCTCGAGACACTTACACGTACGATGACTCAGCCTGAGGAGAAGATCCGATGGACAGGAATCAGGTGCACGGTAACGTAAGTGTAAAAGGATACGTTTGTATAACTCAAGCATACGCATATTATTCTAAGTAATATGTCTTCTTCTTGGACACCTACATAGATAGTCCAAGAAAGACGTTGATGAATTTATTTTTGAATTAAAAACCTTTCCTTTCTTCACGATCAGCTTTTTGCATGAAATCAAATGATTCTTACTAAATGATACTTCAACTTGTCGTAAAATATATATATATTTTATTGCGTTTCAGGAAGAGCAACCTCCATGACACCGAATGGCCTTTACCTTAACTTTCAAGTCGCACGTAATTATTACGGAATTTGTATTTTTTCAATGTTTATATGCGGTTTGTTTCTTCACGTGGCTAAGAACACGCGTATATTTATAGAAGTGAATCTTACGGAGTTTGTCCTTGAGATATTAATGAAAAAAAAATTGGCACTGTTGTCCAGCATAGAAATCCACCCTCCTAATGTGCTCGAATACTTCTTTACTCATCGATAAGGATCTTCTGTCTTTTCCACTATTAGATTCTAATTGTAAGTTAAACGAGATCAAATGTAATAAAATTTTTTGTTACATTTCGATAGCGTCGTTAGCGTCGAGGAAACATATGTATACTATAATTTATTGTACGAGATAATATATTTCACGTTTCTACTCAGTTTTGTAACAACCATGTTGTACCTAATTTTATTCGAGATTATTTAATTGACACGATGTTTTACGTGCGACACGTAATCTAGTTGGAATTGTGTCTGTAAATACAAGAACGTTTCAAATATTATCTCCCTACTCGGTTCGATCTAATCTTAAAATAGATCAACTATAAAGACAAATTGTAGGAGTTCGATATTGGTGTCTTAATGAAATAAATAATATGAATTTAACATAAGATAAGAGATGAGGAGAAGTGCATAAAATTTGGAGTGTAAATATGCCGATAAATCACTTTTAGGTCACAAACAAAACGCGTTCGAAAGCAACGAGTTACTCTATTTGAAGATTAGAATTTAGAAATTTTAAGATGTGTTAGATTATAGGACCGATGCACGTGTATGAACTAATATAATTCAAATAATACGATTCAAAAATATCTTTCATAACTCGAATCCAAAGTTAGCTTAAGTCGTAACGCTTAAACGCTGAATATTATTATTACATGGTCGTTGTTTGTTGGTACAGAATGAAATTTTATTTATTTTCGATACAAGTTCAAGCAACTTACCAGAATTGATGCACCCTGTTCTACATTAGCGGAATTTTCTTCATCTTCTTCTCTTTACGCTAACGAGAGAACTTAACTCGAGTATCGATTCGTCGATAAATTAAATGGATCCTACTCGATCGTGAAATGTAATTTGATAACAGAAATACAAGCAAGAATTAGGCAAGAAGCCCAGATTTTCGTGCATCCGTGAGCTTAGCGATGACGAATATTTTTCAAGGTAAATGCTGAAATATCCCTCTTACTCGATGTACCGAATTTAATATTTCTACGAGCATTGCCAATTTTGCGTTAAGAAAGACGAACTTGTGTTAAAGTAATCCGTTACATCTATAATCCTTGATACGATGATTGCCAGATAGTTTATCTATTAAAGTATATGCATATGTGTTTGTGTAAGTATGTAAAGGGATATTGCATTGAGCCGATCGATGATTCGTCGTCGTTAGAAATATATAGAAATTACGTAGGACGAAGAAGCTCGTAATGTAATATCAATTTATTTTGAAGATTTTCGATATGGTCGATAAACGATCATATTTGTTTGTTTGTTCGTTTATTTCTACGAATTTAAAAATTCGTAATAATGACAATTAGTTTATCTATCTACCTGTATTTTGTGTGAGGATATATTTTAGTTAGCGAAGGTAACGGTCAATAGCTTTGAGAATAACTCTCTGCCAACTGAAAGCGTAGTTAAAACATATATAGTTGTAGTGATGTATTTACTCTAATGCATATCAAGAGTTCAGTCAGTGTCAACAAAGTTGAATTACTTAAGATAAGCATAAATTAATCTTCACTATAAGGTGAATCTCTTTGTACAAATCAACAAATTAATTAAACGTTGTATTAATTCGTTCGAGTGATAAGAATTTTTAATAACAAGACCCTATATAATTTTTTGTTTATCTATTCTCCTCTTAATTAGAATCCTCTTAAGTATTCACTCTAAATCGTTAAATTAACATTAACGATTTTGTTTGTATATACTTCATCGATAATTCATCATTGTAATCAAAATTAAACAATTCAATTTATTTTTCATATACCACTGAGAAAAAAAAATATTTATATATTTAAATATATATCGCGATAAAACACCGAACACATAGATATTATTTTGTTCGTCTTTGGATTTATAATAGAATCTCGTTGAGATTCTATATATTAATGTTTAGAAAAATGTATATAAAAAAGATGTAGGAAGTTGGTGCGTTCGTTGGTTGTTCGTTGATGAGTCTTCCATGTTAGAACCCCGTTGGTTGTTCGCCACCACCACTGCGAACAGCCATCGAAGTCGACGCCGACGTCGTCGACATCACTGAAGTTCCGATGCACACGTGCCGTGTGCAAACCTCGGACGGTATGACTAGGACTGTTCCGAGACAGGGACGGCCATTCGAATCCAGTATTAGTGCGGTGTAGAGTGCTCGGTGCTTTTTAAACTAAACCAATCTTCATCTCATTTCTTATAAGTAATATTCCTTGCTCTTACAAATACTAAACGTAGATCCGACTTTTCTTTGTGCCATTTTCTTCGATATACTCGTACGTACGTTAGTGGTGAGTACACATCATCAAAGTGCAACGAACCACAAATTACAGAAAAAAAAAAATAATTTGTTATTCTTTTTATATATTTTTTTTTTTCTTTTTTGTAATTCTTTTTTTGTTTTTTTTTTTTAACTTCATTCAGTGATAGGAATGAAATGAGGAAATAAAATGTAAACTATTGGTGACCATTGATACTTTGCTTTTATTGATCAATTTTGTTTCTTCTTCGCATACTTTATTTTTCCATCTGTGACATATTGGGCAAATTTTTTTACTCGTAATCCTTTTTCATTCTTCTTCAGATTAATTTTTAACGGATTGTGAAATTGAAAAGAATTTAATTGTGTCATTGAAATTATCCATCGAGTTGGTGTTTCCTTTTGATAAGCATTAATGCTTGACTTGTACTACTTGTAGGAATGATGATACACATTCGGTGTTTCTTCTTCGATTAGAATTTAGTCTTTCAAATGATTTCTCACGTTTTTCTTAAGATCAGATATCATTAATATAAATGAGTCACGTTTATTGGGTTAGATCCAAACGAAATCTTAGTAATAACGATTAAATCCATTCGTTTAGTAACGATATGTCCAAGTGTTGGATATAGTAAGGAAATCACGTGAGAGATTTCAACGGTAATATCTTTATCCTTAAATAATATCATCCTAATTAATTTATTTTCTTCGTAGAAGAATAGCTTTTATCTCTCATTATATTTTAATCGTAATTAATTGAGCATAGATATGTAGGATAACGAAATATTGTTTAAGAAAAGGAGGAAGAAGAAGAAGATGGTGCATGTGCATCTATTTTTGGATACACTGATCTATAAGTAATCCACAGGCTAATAATCGGGACTACTCTTCTTTCTATTTATATCTGATATAAACATTTAGTGTAATCAAGATTTTTGATTAGAATTTATTATTTTGAATTTATTCTTGAAAAGCTCTTAGAAATACGCAGATAGATCGTAAATGAATATAGAAGAGAAAATATATACTACATCGAATAAAAAAAATAAAATCTCTTCTTTCATTTTCTCTGTTTCTATCTCTCGTGGAGTACCTAACAACGAGTCTTCCCTAAAATGGTCTCGCAAGTCGAGTTGCTTGCGTCCGCACGAATATAGAATATCCGGCGCCATACTCGATACTACCAAGAGGACTAAGAAGACACTATCATTACATTTTCTTCTATTTGTTGAATTTACTTTCTTGCCAGGATTATTCATTCATATACTTAGTTAGAATATTCATAATTAGTTATAATCATCGATATTTAATTAATACGCAATTAAGTTGAATTTAAAGATAGTCATAGTTATTTTCTTAAGTGCAATGTTCGTCAACATTAATTCGACTCGAGTTAGGCCAAGTTTCACTTCGACTTTCTCATCGCGTCCTCTTTTAGACGGTCTATACTTATCCTGTTTGAAAAGAAAGAAGTGGAACGAGTGAAAAGTATGTAAACGTTAGTAAGTAGGTGGGATTTTAGTTAGCAGCAGTTACCAACACCAGTAGCAACGAGTGGGAGGATCTGACGTTGAGCGAGTGTCTCAGCCTGATCACGGAAATAACCACGGTTGCGGAGGAACGGCGGAAGTAGATTGTTTACGTATAACACGATTAGATAACTCGACGCAAAACTCGTAACTTTAACGACGAGGATGATGACGAGGATGATGATGATGATCATGATTATGTTTCCTCTTCGTTCAATAAAATTTGATTTGTTATATTTATAAATAATCATATAGACATGTACGACTCAAACGAGAACTCGTTTATCTTGATTTGGATTTATAAATCGGGGATTATTATTTATCTCGTACACATTTATTTATTTATTTATTTATTTATTATTACTAAATATCGTGTCTTTGATATTTTGTTTGCAGTATATACAAGATGCCTTTCAAACCAGTCGAACATCCAAAATGCCCAAAATGCGGCAAATCTGTTTATGCCGCAGAAGAACGAGTTGCCGGAGGATTGAAGTGGCACAAAATGTGCTTTAAGTGTGGTGAGTAAACGAACGATTTTATTTTTTTCTTAATTTTCTTACCTTTCGTTCGATTAAAATGAGATTAAAGAAAAAAAGAAACGAAATAACATCGATATCAATGATACGATAGATGTCGATGATCGTAAAACGAACTTTCGTGAAAGGAAAAGTAATTTTGAATAAAACGAAAGCGCCGATGGTTGAAAATCTCAGCGTACAAGAGTAGAAAAGAAACGCGATCATCATGATTATATTTAACACATGAGTCGTTCGATTGCAACACTTTTGCTCTACTCAACGTTGCTGCCAATTCAATTTATATATGTAGCTCTCAATCTATGTTATATGAATCATGCGAAAATATTAGAACTTTCGGTTTCTACAAATTTCATTTCGTATGGAATACGAATCATCTATATTCGACAAAATTTTTACTTCATTTACATTATTCAAATCTTTAAAAATACAAACACAATATCGGACTTATTGACAAATAAATAAAATAATCATTAATTTGAAAGACATTAAACATTGCGTCAGGGTAATGACCTATTGCATTACAAATACACCATTTGTACGATTTTAACAGCCTACATAAAAGAAAACTGACGTTAATGTTTTCACATTTTAAATCCAATATGTTCACGTCGTATTGGTGGATAAAATAAAACAAAACGTTTTTCAATAAAGAAAAATAAAAAGAAATCTCGGTTGGAAGAACGCATTGACGATTATGTTACAGGTCTTTGCGGAAAGCTTCTCGACTCGACGAACTGCTCCGAGCACGAGGGTGAGCTTTTCTGCAAAGTCTGCCATGCCCGCAAGTTCGGCCCTAAGGGCTATGGTTTCGGTGGTGGCGCCGGTTGTCTTTCCATGGACCAAGGCGAGCATCTGAAGAGTAGCGAGTGAGTGCATCAACGGTCGTCCGCAACCCCCAACTGCACAACCCCCTTAAACCCCAACTCTAAGACCCCTCACTACTACAAACCTCTACCAATCAACCAATCAACCTTTCAAAAAATTATCCAAAGTCACCCCTTCTATAAATATCATCCCGAGAAATATTTTTGACGAGTTGACATCGACGTCGAATGTCTCTTTGTCACACTCTCACTTTTTCTCTCTTTTTTTTCTCTCTCTCTCTCTCACACACACACTCTATCTTTATTTTTCTTTGCCTCTATTTTATCTCTCTCTCTTCTCTCTCTTTTCTCTCTCTCTCTCTCACACTTTCTATCTTTCTCTCTATTCTGTAAATAACATATCGCGAGAGCAGAAAAATTACATGTTTACCGATTGAAATGTCCTGACCGATTACAAAAGCCAATTGGACACGTAGATCCAACATAATGGCATGCGACTCCTACTCTTGGTTACTATTTTGTTACAACATCTTTCAACGATGTTGAAACGAAACGAATACCTCGATTAATTCTTAAAAAACAGCAGCCAAGCGAAACGATCGGCATGCATCCAGTTGTTGTTCATTCTTGTAATAAATAAACAAACAAACAAACAAAACAAAAAAGAAAAAAAAATAAGAAAAGAAAAGAAAAGAAAAAAAGAACAATTTCGCGTTGTCGTTCAAAAGATCAAAATGGCAACCGATCCTCGCTCGTCTCGACTATTTTTCTCTCGAGAAATAAATCAAAATAAATATATATATAAAAAACATATCTTATTTCAGAATAGTAGAAGCTTAGAATTTGTTTTGTTTTTTTTCTATTCTTTCTTCCCTTTTTTCTTCTATTTTCTTCAGACTCATATCGTCATATCGGAGGATTTTACGTGTTACTTCTCCTCTAACAAACCAACGTTGACAAAATTCATTTTAGAAAATGTACACGAGTCCGATGAATTGTCACACACCGAGTTCCGTTTTAACGTTTTCTCTTTCTATTTTAATTGTCGTCCCACTTTCGAGATTCTTTTTTCCACCCCCGAACAAGGCTGACGATTAATTGAGAAGTTTGCTCAATCCGGTTATTAGTTCTTTTTTCTTACACGTTTTTTACTTTTTTATTTTCTTTCTCACCCCATTCGACGATTTCTTTCCCTTCCCCTTTGCCCCCTCCACAAACTTGTTTGTTCCCTTTTCTGTCTATCTGTCTATCTGTCTCTCTCTCTCTCTCTCCTCTTTTTTTCTCTTAAACTCACACTTTATCTCTCTCTCTCTCTTTCTCTCTCTCTGTCTGTTTTTCTCTTTCTATCTATCTTACTCCATAGTTCACACTTTTCGTTGTGTCTTCCCAATTTTCTTCCCCTAGAATCTGTACAATCCTCCCCACAAATATATATATACACGTATATATCTTTCTCTCTCTTTTATGTATCTTCGTAATTGTTTTTTTTTTTCGTACACACACGGGCTTGTGACCTCACGTGGCTGCCCAATAATCGAACCTTTCATTATTTTTTTGTGCGAACACACATACAAGAAAGAAACTCAACCAACCAAACAAACAAACAAAAAAAAAACACAAAACCGAACAAAACTAAAAAAATAATTAAAAAAAAAAAAATAATAAAATATAATATAAAATAAAAGAGAACACACTCTAGATTGTAGGATCATTTGTACCATCTGTAATAAGTGCCATTATTAAAAAGTGGAAAAAAAGGGAAAGAAAAATCAAAAAAAAAAAAAAAATTGATTAAGTGTTTTTCATTCACCGAGTAACTCTCTCTATCTCTCTCTCTCTCTCTCTTTCTCTCTTTCTCACACTTGTACCCACCCACTACCAACAAAACAACAACGACAACAAAAACCTGTCTTGTAAAATATTTCCATTTACCATATCACAACAACCCCTTTTTACAAACCTCTTACGTGCGTATTACTTTGTGTAATAAAATCGAACGTTCTTACGATAACGCGTAACGTGAATGTGATGGTTTGTCTATGGTTTAAACAAAAAAAGAAAAAGAAACTTCTGTGAAGACCCGCCCAACCGCCCCACCCACACTCCCCCTTCTTCACCGACTGTGAACTCCCATAAGTCCAATTATAAAAAAAATGAATATAAAATAAAAAATAAAACATATATAAGGAAAGGAAGCGCAAACAAAGTATATTAAGAACGAAAAGAAATGAAAAAGAAATGTAAAAAGAAACTAAAAAAAAAAAAAAATGTACACGAACACACCTTACCCCGCCAGCCCCGCTGAGTTCGAGCCAACCAGAGGCCCATTGAACAAAATAATCTTGTCGCAATATGACAAATGCGAAAGCGATAAAGAAAAATATACTGAGTACCAAAATGGTGAGCACCTGAGTCAGATTCCGTCTCTCTCTTTCTCTCTGTCACTCTTTCTTTCTCTCTCATTCTTTCTTTCTATTTCTCTAACTGTCTCTTTTTCTCTTTCTATCTTTCTATCATTCTCTTCCATAGCTCTCTACTACCCTCGCGTGATGATATAGTAAGCTTATTTTTTTTCTATATGTTCCAGTAAGACACCTGCACGGCCTTTTAACCCTTTCTTTCTATCTCTCTCTATCTCTCTTTCTCTTTCTCTTTCTCTCTCTCTCTTTCTCTTTCTATCTTTCTTTCTTTATTTCCATCTTTTTACCTATCTATTTATTTATTTACAGTCAGTCATAGGAAACACTCGTATCCCTACTATCAATTTAAAACAATCAATATTTTCTTGTAATAGAATATTTTTAAACTCTTATACATAGATAAACATGTTTTAGGATAATTAAACTTTTAAATTGATATAAATTTGAAATAATAAAGAGCATTCTATTATAAGAGAAGTAAAAATTGTATATAACTGATAAGAAAATTGATTTCAAAAGGTATGCTCAATTATTTCAAAAGTATTAGAATAAAAATACAATGTGATTATTTGGCATCTTATAATACTTAATAAATAATTAAGTATTTAAATAATCTTTTGGGGGTAAAAATTCAAATACTCTTGTGAGATCAATTTTAGATAATTTAAATCAAATTATATATATATATATATCTCTAATAATAAAATATTTTTCAACGATAAAATTCGTATCAATTTGAAAGTTGAGAATAATCTTAAAAAATAAATAAGTTTCTATTTATAAGAATTTAAGAGCAATTTGTATTACATGCAAATATGAATTATTTCAAATTTACAGCCGATATGAATATTCCTATGACTTATTGTAACTATCTATCTATCTATCTATCTATCTATCTATCCATCTATCTATCTCTTTCTTTCTCTTTTGACACGTAACCCCGTAACCTTGCTAACAAATCTTTTAACTCTCGATGCATCGCTGCTAGTAGACGTGTATATATGACTTGTACTCGCATATATACATACGTACACAAAGTTAAACTTACAAGAAACCAACAAATAAATATATATGAGTAAAAATATATATTGTATGTACGTCCTCGGGCACGCTCAGACTCTCTCTCTCCTAATTATCGGCCTATTTTATCTGGCATATATAAACTATCTATATTCCCATTATGTTATCCCAATTAGTAGTACTTTCTTCTTCTTCTTTTTCTTCTTCTTCTACTTCTTCTTCTTATTCTACTTATTGATATTATTGTTCCTATATTATTTTTCATATTTGAAATTATTATTATTGTATATTGTTTATTATATTCATTATCCGCTTCTCGGCTCTTCTCTCGGGGCTCGGCGGTTTAGTCTATTGTGTAATTATGGGGGTTTAAAATATAAATTAATCGTTTACTAACACTCGCAATCTAACAACACATGCCTATTTAATCATATTTTTTTTCTTTTCTCTTTATCTTATGAAAACAAAATTTCATTGTCAAATTCTTTGTTCCTTTAGATTCTCTTGCGGATGCCGGAGAGAGCGAAAGTCTGCGAAACTGGTAGACGTTTTTAAATAATTTTATTCAAGAAAAATAAATACAACCACAATACAAAAGTCGAAGATATTTTTCGAACGATACGAATCCAATGATAGAAAAGAAAAAAAAAAAGAAAGATACATTCCTTCGAATGAATTATTTTATTCTCTCTACCAGTTTCACGATTTTGTTTTTTTGTTTTTCTAGCTTACACTTTTCCTTTTCTTCTTCTTTTTCTTCTTCTTCTTCTTCTTCTTCTTTTTCTTCGGCAGAGTTTTTTTTTTTCTTGCGCTACAGCTGCTTCAAGTTTGACGAGAGAGTGTGAAGCTTAAAAAATAAAATGAAAAGAAAGAAAAAAAAGTAAAAAAAAAAAAAAAAAGATCGAAGCTCGGTCATTTTGTTTTCTCGATCGAGCACCGATCATCGCATAGCATCGCATTTTAATTATGACATATAATTTATAAGAAGAACACGATGAGATCTAACTTTCTTCATTGTTTAGGGATCTTGCAAGAGGATCCAACGCTATCTTGGAACCACGTGCCATCGCAAAAGCACCCGAGGGTGAGGGATGTCCTCGTTGCGGAGGATACGTTTATGCTGCCGAACAAATGTTAGCTCGAGGAAGGGTAAGTTAGTAAAATAAAAGAGAGACCCCTTCGTGTCTCTTCTATTATTTAAACTTATTATTATTATTATTACTATTATTATTCTCTTTGTATCGGCTCTTTTGTATCATTCTCGTAGATGCGAGGGATCAATTCATTTCAATTTATTTATTCGTCACTTTATATTAAAATCACTTTCAAACGAATGAATTAAATAAATTCGCAATAAATTTTATATTAAAATTCTAATTGTAAAAAAAAAATGAAAACAAACAAAAACAATGTGAATCATGTAAACGAAGTTCTATTTTTCAAAGCGGTTCATCGATATCGTTTTTAAAGATTGAACGCGATCGGCCATATCTGGCTTGGGTATAATGTTACATGGTGTATAATCATATACACGCACTGCTAGTCTGCCATAAGTTATACCGAAGAATGCCAGAAAGATATATTTAGGGATATTCCTAGTAAAAATATATTTCATAGAGTTTCCTATTCTCGAGTTATAATCAAGTCGTTATACTTATGAGCATGCAAAAGGAAGGAGATAACCGAGAAGTAAGATAATTAGTCAAGGGGATCTAATCTTAGCAACGTGCCAACCAATTCGAGACTAGAATAACAAGCGTGACGATCGTTCGTGCACGAACACCCACGTTACCCACAATCTTCTGGTTGGCTTGCCTGTTGACCGTTTCCAACCGCAAATTCGTCTCGTCGTTATTATACCAATATTCTTTTTTCTATTATTCGTTTTATCATGGTAACAACAAATATTTCATTATAATTTTTCCTATTAATTTATTTCTTTTTTTCTTTTTTCTTCTTTTAACAATTCGATAATTTTGATAATGAAACGAACAATTGTACGATAAAGTTTGACATTTTTTCATGAATATATTTTCATGGAATTGAAATAAAATTTCATATTTTTTTCTATAGTCGATGTATATTTTTCAATCGATTTAGATTACGAAGACAATTTTTGGACGATTAAGTTCGTCTTTCGGGAACATCACAGGTGGTACCGAAATCATATTACCTCGAGCTACTAAATTTAGATCTCCAGCGTCGGCACTTAGTGCGGACGATTTCGTTCTCTCTCTCTCTCTCTCTCTCATATATGCGTGTATGCGTGTATGTGAGCGTGCCGGATTTGCTTCGTATTTTTAGCCGAAAAATTTGTTAGATTGCTTGCTTTACTATTCCCCGCAATCATAAAATAAACGATTAGGTAGAATAAATGGGCGATAAATGAGTGTATGACTGGATGATTAAACAAATTTGATTTAAAGAAGGAAAGATAAATCTGATTATCTTGGAACGGTGAGGAAAGAATCTTTAAAAATATTCTACGCGTTCTACAAGAGGAAATATATCACACAAACGTCGCAGTAATAAATGACGAATAAATTTAATTCGTTACGCTAGTTGATATAGATAAAATATTAGGGATAATTATCATCTTGATATAACTTTACATTAATTTTTTTCATCGTAAAATCCAATACTATTTGATTCTTCGATCATTTGATGAATTCTTGAAAACAAAAAACAAAAAAACAAGAAATTAGATTTAAATCGAATAAGTAGATCGGATAACATGTAACATCTAGGAGGAGGCAGAGTTTTTCCATTCCGTGGAAGAGTTCGATTGCGCAAAACAATCTTCTAGGAAAAGCATTTGTCGTCGTTACGATAGAATAAGTTAAACACGTGTGAAGAACAGGCACGGGCCTGATATGTTGCCAAAGAGTCATGGATCGTGACGTGTTTCCGTAATCCTGGGGTGTATGACGAAACGTGTCATTTTCTAACAATAGAGAAAAAATAATGGACGACATTTGAGAGAGAGAGAGAGAGAGAGAGAGAGAGAGAGAGAGAATCAGGGAATGACAGGGGGTTGGGGAGGGGGAGAATCGGTGTCAGCTTATTGCCGTTGGTGCTATTCCAAAAGCTTCTTCAGCGCATCATGGCTGGCAAAGCACCAATCGGTCGACCGCTCGATGTTGAAAAATAGCACTGGGACCAGAGGTGGTACACCCTAAGTGGAACGAATGAAACATATTGAATTGTTTGAAAATACCTTTCTAATATGATAACAACAAAAAAGAAAATCGATTGTGGATTCCTCGCATTAATGGAAATGATACCGATCGATTGATTCGATAAGAACGGACAATCTGAGAACTCTACTCGGGGCCCAGCGTGGTCATTCCTGCTTCTTGTGATTAGGGTTACCACAGGCAATGCTTCAAGTGCAAAGTCTGTCATCGGTCTTTGGACTCGACGCTTCATTGCGATGGTCCGGATCGCGATATATATTGTCGAGGTATCTTTTGATCAGCAAATCTATGTTTCCTTAATATCGCTGTATTGTGAAACACGTTACTGACATGTCCGTACCTTTTTTTTATGTTTCTTTTCTTTTTCTTCTTCTTCTTCTACTTCTTCTTCTCCTTCTTCTTTATTTCTTTTTTTGTTTTCTTGAAAGAATTACGAAGAAAAGTACAGTTTCTATTTTGTTGGTAACCGTCAGAAAAATCATTGACTCCTATTACTAGCACCAAATTCTCTATCTTTCTTTTTCTATCTTTCTGTCCGTCACTTCCAACGATTCGCGATCTTGAGTTCTTTTTTTTTATTTTCTTCCCCCTGCCACCTTTTCATTTATATTCTAATTTTCTTGTGTATACGTAGTTTTTGATCAATTTTGTCTTTAATGTCAAATAAAATGGTTTTTTTCACCAAGTCAGTTCACTCGTAAGCAGACATGGTAAGAGGACTGGCCACTACGAATGGGTCACCCCTTTGGTGTTCTAAAATACTCTTATACGATCCTATTGATCAATTATTCTATATCCAATTCGAGAAACATACAGAGTCGACTCGAAGTAATATCAATGACAATGAGTAGAATTGTCAAAAGCACGTTATTCCTTCCGAGGTGACTAACAAAAGACCCTTTGTATCCGATACAGCAATGGCACAAGGAATGTTTTAAATGTGCCAACTGTACCAAGAGGTTAGACTCTGTCAACTGCTGCGAAGGTCCTGACAAGGATATCTATTGCAAAGGTAAGGTGATCCTAAAAGAAAAATGTCCGTAGGGAAGAAGATGTAACGTGCAAGATTAATTCGTCCTCGGTAAAAAGATTTGTCATGAAACATATTGGCTAATTGTTTATATTAGTTTATTAATTAATTAACGGGATCAGCACGTTAGAACTTCTCTTTGGTCTGTACTGTCAGTGAATTCGATCTACGAGATACCTTTAACTCGTGTTCTCTGCAGTATGCTACGGAAAGAGGTTCGGACCGAAGGGTTATGGCTACGGTCAGGGTGGTGGCGCCCTGCAGAGCGACTGCTACACCAATGGGTGGGTTTTCAGAGCCGAAACTAAAACGGGAAAGCGCGAGAGATATCCCGCCTCAGCTTCTACACTCTCACTATATATGGTGCGCTTGTCTGCTTAACAGCTTGCTATCCGAAGAAATTCGGTCCGCGAGGTATTGGTCATGCTGGGGTTATGTACATCGGCCTGCAGTGCGATATTGAGGACGAGGGGTATGCACCCCCTTAGCTTTATTAGTTTTTATTTATCAACGTCAATGTACACACCCAGATATATTGTACCCAATTATTATGATCCTGGTAAACTAATCACTCATTGAATTTTTTATACTATTTATCGATCAATTTTTGTAGACAATTTTATCTAATCTTTAATCCTTTCGTTACGGTATGATTTGTACGGTGTATTTTACGTATCGTTGCCTTATATGGGTCGATAGTAACGAATGGGTTAACACTTCTATGAATATATTAAATATATCACATTTTGTCAACTCCTAATTACACTGAGACACGCGCCATTAGATTGCAAATATCAATTGATTTGGCGTCAAACGAGATGCAGATGAATGAGATGCGTCTGATTTCAAGACATCTTACCAAGCATAAATATCATTTAACGTTCAAACGTCACGAAGTATATATATATATATATCCGGTTAGCAACGATAGAAATGTTATATTTAGAATCGAAACTTTGTAGTACCGTTCGGTCGTAAAAAGTATTAGATAAATATACATATATTTGCTTTTTCTAAATTCAAAGATCGAATTACTACGCACGTGCGAGCTTTTGCCGCAAGCTTACAGGTTGCAGTTTTTAGCTAAAACTATCTTGTTCTTTTTTTTTGTTTTGCATGAGATCAACCTGTTACGTTTTGTTATATCGTAGACGATTTCAATTTCTTTTTTATTTTTATGTTTTTTTTTCCTTTTTTTTGGGGGAGAAGGGAAAAGAGCATGCAATTCTAAAAATGTAGAATCTTTTTTTGCTTACACATTGCATATGCTAACTCTGCTTGTAAATAAATAATATTGTTATGTAGGAGAATAAACAATCGACAATATAATAAAATAATTTTGTATATATTTGGTGAACGTTCAGTGATGCCGCTCCTCGTACTACGGTTGTCGACACAGCCATCATCAAGGCCCCACCTGGCAAGGGATGTCCACGTTGCGGAGGTGTAGTCTTTGCCGCGGAACAGGTGTTAGCAAAGGGACGCGAATGGCATAGAAAATGTTACAAGTGTCATGATTGTACCAAAACTCTCGACTCGATCATTGCTTGCGATGGTCCCGACAAGGATGTTTATTGCAAAACTTGTTATGGAAAGAAATGGGGACCTCACGGTTATGGGTTTGCTTGTGGTTCTGGTTTCTTGCAGACCGATGGTCTAACGTGAGTATACAATTGAATTAACTTGTACAAATTTTAAATTAATAATTTAAAGAAACACAGAAATATAAAATAAATCTTTGGTATTACAGGGAAGAAGAAATTTCATCGAGTCGACCATTCTATAATCCGGACACAACTTCAATCAAAGCACCAGCCGGACAGGGTTGTCCTCGTTGCGGTGGCATGGTGTTCGCAGCTGAACAACAGCTGGCTAAGGGTACAATGTGGCATAAGAAATGTTTCAACTGTGCCGAATGTCATCGTCCTCTTGACTCCATGTTGGCTTGCGATGGACCGGACAAAGAAATTCACTGTCGTTCCTGCTACAGCAAACTCTTCGGACCTAAAGGTTTTGGTTTTGGACATACTCCCACTCTCGTCTCGACAAATGGCGATCATGCACCATCCTAGTAAGTTCGATCACATATTATAATAATCATACTTATGGATGATATTTATTATAACAAAATTCGTTCGATTGTTTAGCATCGATTCGAAGCCCCAACTTGGACAGAAACGAAACGACGGCCACGGTTGTTCTCGTTGCGGTTATCCAGTTTATGCTGCCGAGCAAATGATCTCGAAGAATCGTGTATGGCACAAGCGTTGCTTTAATTGCGCAGCCTGCAATCGTTCCTTGGACTCGACGAATTTAAACGATGCACCGGACGGTGAAATTTACTGCAGGGGTTGCTACAACAGAAATTTCGGGCCTAAGGGTGTCGGTTTTGGCATGGGCGCGGGTACATTAACGATGGCTTAAAATTTTATCAACAATTAACAACATTCGATGCGCGTGCACATACACATATACATATTACACACATATATACATATTTATACATATTATACGTACATAAGACATCATTGACAGGAATGTCAAGTAAACGATAAATTAATTTCATCAGCTATTAATAAGAACTTTACAAACATATTAACAATTTTATCTTATTTTTTGTTTTTTTTTTCTTTTTCCAAATTTAATCACACGAACAGATCTTCTACACGTATCGACACACTATCGATATAAAAAAAAAAAAATGATAAAGTTACGAGAATTTCGAATATTGGTAAATTACGAGCACTCTTGTCTCAAAAAAGAAAAAAAAGAAATTAAAAAAAGGAAGAGAAAATATATATTAACACGTTCCCTTCCCCCTCGCGGCCATCACAATCGTTTCGGTCATAGCTAGAAAACTATTATTACATGGAACTAATAATAATATTTCTCTAACGCGATATTATAAAATAATATTAATAATAATATTAATATATAATAACAATATAACAATAATATTACGCATAAAAAATATCGTTTAGCTTAAATATCTCTTGAAAATATTATCATCATTTTGCTTTCACTTTCAAGCTGGAAGAACGAAAACGAGCGAACGAACGTATAAAGATGCAATGAAATAATTACATATATGTGCATATACACATATATATGTATATAAACGTCGATGATATAATCGAATAAAACGAACTTTGTTAATTAAACAAAGTACATGAATACTCAAACAAAATATCCTTCTTTTTAATGTTGAGAATTGTCTAATCAATTCTCTAAAAATTCGAAATAAGAAATGTTTTCCTTCGAATATGAAAGTTTTAAAGAGAGGGATGCGAGGATGACTATTATTTACATTTAACACACACTAAACGCACATTCCAACTCTTTCTATCATGTGCGCTATTGTGCGGTTATATGTGATCATAGAACCTTGTGTCACTGCCTATCACTGAAAGTCTTTTGCTTTACGAGTTATAAATATAACAAATAATAATAATAATAATAATAATAATAATAATAATAATAATAATAATAATAATATTAATAATAATAATTAGGGGAGTACTTAAAAAAAGAAACAATAAAAAAGACGTTAATTGTTAACGTTTAAAAATTACATCCCTTCCCCTACTCCGATAGAAAGGACTTTCGTGTTAATTAAAGGTATTTGCTTGAGAGTTAAGTAATTTAATAGGTAATAAATGTACGTGATTTAAGAAAGAGAGAAAGAGAGAGAGAGAAAGTGAGAGAGAGAGAAAGAGAGAGAGAAAGAGAGCGAGAGAGGGTGAGAAAGAGAGCGAGAGAGGGTGAGAAAGGACCATTTATAGGCAAAATGTTTTAATCCATAGTTATATAATATGTAGGAAATGCAAATTGTAATGGAAATATATCATCACCTGTGCGCGTGTGTGTGTGTGTTTTATTACAAACCTAACACACAACGAACATTGAACTTATGCATACAGTACAATGTGGTACGGTGCGATCGAACGAAATTTCTATACAAATGTCTATAGCAAATGCATACCTCGATCGTGTTTATCAGGATAAAAATAAATCATATAAATCGACTGGAAAACTAAATCTTACATATATATATTTATGTATATATATATATTCGAAAATAAAGTGATTGGTAGGAATATTTTTTCAACCCATCGAATTATAGTCCTGTGAAATACGGTTATGGGTTCTTTAGTAACCAACACTGATTTTCCTTACAAGTTTCTTTCCTGCTATTCCACTATCATCATTATGTTCACTTCTTACGTTTCTAAAATATATTCTACGTTTAGTATAATCTTGATTTGAAAAAAAATATTTAAATAACTACATATACATAAATAATTAATGAATAATTGTGTAGTAGTAAAATAAAAAAAACAGATACGTGCTACTTTAAAATTAAATGCCGTTACAGAGAATTAATTTAATTCAATAATTAATTTATAGTAAAAGTTTTATAGTATTAATACATTAATTATTATAACAAATTTGTAAAGACAGTTAAATTTTGAGAATGTTATTATTTTTTGTCAACAAGTAAGGTTCAATTTTTCACAAATATTTTCTATTTATCTTTATTATTAATTCACATGGAAAAATCTCGGATAAAATTGATATACGGGAGTTATCGGATAGAATTTTTTATATCTCGATATAAATTAAAATAGTCGTTGAATAATTAACAAGGACAATCAACGGACAATTACGCTTCGACCGTGATATTATCGTTCGTTACGTTCACAGTTTCCTTCTTTTTATCTACTACGGAATCTCTGTTGGCTTATGTTAGCCTGCATTTTCAACCGAATCCACCCCGTTCGTAGATGGCGCATTTTCAACCCCTAGATTTACGAATCTTTCTGACACACAGATGGCAGCTGTTGCATGTCTCGTAGAAAAAAGAAATATAGTTAAAAAATATTATTAATAATTCACAATGTGTGTCCAAATGTTATTATTACGATCATTTTATTTAACCAATTTTTGGAAAGTTCGTTATCGTAATTCTCATGATAGATTTGATTAATTTATAGTACTTACATATTTAATGACTTTTAAATAAAAAATTTAAAAATTTTCTGATTTATATATGTTAGAAAAATGAGGTATAAAAAAATAATGAACACGAAATTGAAGAAAAATATTAATCAACGCGTTTAATTTGAGCGTTGCCTAGTTTGAACGAAATTAAAGTGAACTTGGATTAATGATCGAGTAAATGAAATCGACGTTAATTAAAACGTGAATTATTTCTTTTTTACTTATACATAACAAATAATATTTTTATACAAATAATAATAATAATAATAATAATAATAATAATAATCGAATAATTTAGAAAATAATAAAAGATTTAAAAAGAATATTGTTAAAATATTCGTCCACATATAAAAATCAATTTGAGAGAATAAAAAGGAAATACGTGTATAATAATGAATAAATCATATTAATTATAATATATTTATTACAAGTTTTTAAATAAACATTCTGCCTCCGATGTACACATAAATAATTTGTATATTTCGCATTCTGCACAACTTCTCTCTGAGTTTCTCGTAACTGTGTACATTAACACAACATCGTGTCATTTTAATAATATATATATATATGTATATCTTACCCATAGAATTACTATACCTAAGTATAGAGCGATTTAGTTATCCTTAATCTTAAATGATAATTCAATATACAGAGTTCACGTTATTATACACGTTATTTATTTACGTTCTCACATTTTTCTCACAGAATATTAGAATACGCTCTCGCTTTAAAAACGGGCAAGCCCGTTTGTTATTAACTTGTAAATCCAGGTCGACGTTTCGATTCTTATCAATATTTTTCTTCTCATTTTTTTTTTGTTTTCCTTTTTTTTTTTCTTTGATCAAAAAAACATGTAAAATTTCTAACCGTATTTTCCTATCGGATAACGGATTTTCGATTAATTCGTTTTGGGTAGGCGATAGAGGATGGACGGTTGTATACAAGTGACAATGGAATCAAAATTTAAATCTAATTTTGTTGTTACTCGGGGGTAGCTTAGTCAAACCAATCGTTTAGAATTGAAATACTTTAATGCGAAAGACAATGATCTAATAATATCATTTTTTTAAACATTACACTCATTGTATTTTTATCTATCGAGACGTGTAATATGATTTGAAGAAAAAAAACAAAATAACAAGAAAACAAAAAACAAAAAATACAAAGTTTACAATTCCCATCGATCCTACCCATAGGTTTTTTTTTTAGTAATACGTTTGTCACAGTTAGGTAATATTCATTGAAATTAGTTGAGGACGGCTGTCGCATTTATGTTTAGATTATCAAGGACGCAGTAATTTATCTCTCACATTTTCTTTCTCTCTCTCTCTCTCTCTCTCTATCTCTATCTTTATTCTTTAAACTCGTCTTTGCGATAATTCGTGGCATAGATTAGAGATGGTTTTTAGGTTTAGTGCAACAATATACGATCTAAGGTATACGTGCAAACTAGTACTTGCGTTCTTAAAATGTTAGATATAATTGAATTAGAGTCGTATGGCAATTTTGTGTGTTCATTTTGCCAATAAAAAAAAATAAAGAAAATAAATAAATAAATAAAAAAATAAATTAAATATGAAAAAGAATAGCGACCCATATAGGGGTCGTCCGTACAAATGCCCCCGCCGACCCGTATAGGAATCGTACCATACGAAGATTTAGAAAATTTGAAATCGACGTTAATTCACAATTAATTTATTTCGTTAAAAGGACGAATCAAGACATTGTTTAAGAGAAAAATCCAATTCTAAACGGACTTTGAACAATCGTCGTAATTAATTCTGTACAGGCGACCGCCATTATTGCTTCCGTTGGTCATCTACACATCCATCTAACCTTAAGAAAACTAACGTTAAACAATGATCGTATGATTAAATGTTCAATTCACCAATTTAACTATTTCCCTCGCTGGCTTTACTCAACGATTTATTTTTACAAATGGCTATGAATAATATCCTAATAACGTACCGTTTCAAGAATCCTAAGGATAAAAATCCGTAAATAACAAATTAGATAATAATCGTTAGTTTGTACCTATTTAATCGAATATTATTTTTGGACAGTCATCGATATTACGCCGGATATTTATTATAATTGTAATTCGTGCGAACTTATTCAAAAGTCATATTTTATCGAGAGTATTACCTACAACACAATATTTTTCTTTACTTCTTTTATTTCTCGATTCTCAATTTTCGATTTACTAATCGATATACTAATTGCAAACAAAAAATAAAAAAAGAAAAGAAAGAAATATTTGCAGCTCGAAATGAAACGATCGATCATATTATATTTTTGGTTCAAACATCCGCAAGTTTAATACCTAACGGTGAACTTCGGAAAACAAAATAACTATCAACAATGTTCCCAAAAGTCTGATATAATAACAGGGTAACGAATCGAACTCGTTGCTACAAGTGTGGTCATTAATAATAACTTCCATATATATATATCATATATCCGAATTGTCCAATTGTTTGTTAATGTCTTGGAAATCGATCGAATCTATACGCTTTGTCAGCGCATTTCAATAATAATAATAATAATAATAATTTTGAGATGCCGTCATAAATCTTTTCTCCAGCCTAGGACCGAAAAAAAATAATTCTAACGTTAATGACCACTCTTGCATTCACATATCACACCGATAATTCTCGTTCAACCAGTCCGATAAAACGATACTCTTATATATTTACACGAATTTGTCGGCTTACCGTAACCTTCTAAATTAAATGAGAAATTAATAAAGATTTCCGGTTTTCAAAGGTAGGGGATCCAACAAATAAGAAGGTAACGCCGTGGAGAAAGGTCTTGGACTGCATGAACCCCACGTACCACCTCCACTGTTTACACGAGCGCTAGGTGAGCTATTTTCTCCGTTACCGTCTGGTGTATGTTTCACATTAACCAAATTAGGATTAGCGACAGGCTTGACTTCGTTCGATGGTAAGACACTACCGTTCGAGCCAACTGGTGGTGTCGCAGGACTTCTCGGAGAACGTCCCTCGGCTTTGACGTTTCCAGCAACTGGACTTGAAGCACCACTATCACCACCGATTCCACCTTGGGATGATGACTTTTGTTGGGCCAGTCTTTCCTGTTTCCGAAATTTTGCCCGGCGATTTTGGAACCATACCTGTAACATCAAAAACAAAAGGGAAAAAAGAAAGTAATCCGATAAAAACTGTGTGTGAGAGAGAGAGAGAAAAAATTGGTTAGAAAAGTACAACTACAATCGTCGATTCCAATCATCGTTCTGTACGTACCTGTACAGAGACAGCTACGTTCGCTATGCCCTCTTTTCCCAACGAAAATTGGGAAACGGGTGATGAGCAGTCAACGAACACATCAACCACCGACGTTTTTTAAAACACTGTATACGCGTACGTACCGCCGGAAAAGAGAGAAAGAGAAAAAGAGAGAGAGAGAGAGAGGAAGAGGAGGACCATGCAGCACGCGTAATTGGCTCTAGTTGACCAAACGAAATATTTAACGAATAAAACAAACGGAAAGCGGTGCCGACCTGCATGTTAAAGCAGGGGATTTATTTGCTTTAGCATTTGTTTGACCGGCAGAGGAGCTACCACCCACCCTCCCCAAAAACCTACCCCTACCCTTAGTTGTATATATATATATATATATATATATATAGATATATATATAAATGTATATATATATATACGCTAGTTGTACTGCTTCCTCACGTGGATTCAACCCCCTAGAATTTCCAGAGACGAGAGAGATAGAAAGAGCGTAGGAGGGTGAGGAAGGATTCACGGAGGAAGAGGCACGGAACACCATGATGAACGTGATTGCCCTTTCCGGACGGCAAACACAGCTATTGGATTTTTATCAGCTACTGTGCCGCTTGTGCCGCTTTTACCGCTGCTGATACTACTACTGTCATACTGGTGTTGGCCCGATGGCGTTGATAAGGGGGTGGTATAGCTTATTCGTAGGAGGAATGAAATATGAGAGTGACTTTTTCACTTTTTCCAATTTTTTTACTTTTTTCAACAAATTTTTATTTTATCACATAAAAAAATAATATATTGTATTTCTCGCATTTCAATCTATTTTATATATAATATAATTCGTAAAAAGGGATAAATCATAAATAAAAAGTCTAAGAAAGTGATGAAAAATTTGGTAGTTATGGTTATAGTAGTAGCCCAACTTATTGTTACCCTAGGACGTTTTGAGAAGTCTGTGTGACATGTGTGCCACTATTTACCGAATCAACGACGGTGGTAAGCGCCTGGGGAATCTACGATGGCGTTAATGTTAAATAAATATACTCTTAGTTAAATAAAATGTAACAAGCCTCTACCGAGACAGATGTTCATCTCATTCTAGATAAATATTTCATTGCTTTTTATTCAAACCAGTCACTCGGAGAATCCCCGTTTTCTTTCTTGCACCTCCTAGTTTATGTAACCAACCCTCATTTTTTTTCCTTATTCTCTTTATCTCACCCTCTCTTTCTCCTTTTTCGTCTTGCGATAAAGACACACGTATTTATGTATGCATGTATTTATTAACGTATTTACGATGTAAAGACACCTTTGCATGCCAGATTGAAAGATGAGGACGGATTAGGGGGCAGGGGACACATTTACACTTGTACTTCACCCTTTCAACTATTACCCTTATTCACCCCTTTTCTATTGGTATGCTAGGCTAGACAATGTGCGGCAATGTGGCAAACACGATTCCTACCATGCTTTGTCCGTCGGCTTAATATCAGAACACACACACACATAAACGGGGTTGTGATTTTTCTTCGCTCTATTAGACTTTTCTACCCTCGATTGGTTAATCTCGGTCATACTCACGATGAGTAAATTATAGTTGCTTAATATACACAAAGTTTTTCTTTCATTCGCATTGCTCGATCATGCGGATCGAGCAAATATTTTTTTTAATATTTGGAATAACGTCAGAATCTCTCAAGGATAGAAAATTAATAATTCAAATCATTTTAAGAGATGAGTATATCAAAGAAATATCAAGGAAGATTATCAGATCGTTCTTATATTGAACAAAAAAAATTTACCTAATTGATCTATACAAAGTACCCTTGCTCTACTCCAGTAAGTTTCATTCTCAAATGAAGATTTATACTCTCGATTGATATATCTCTCCGTTCCTAAAATTGTAGCTCCAATCAATGAGCAAGAAGAAAAGGGAACCCCGCAAACTGACACATCAATATCACACTAAGTGTATACATTTCCTCGGTTCCCTTTAAGATCAGTTGTCAAGTTAATGGGAGCCACTTGATTTCGATTTACCGAAGACCAATTTTCATCACTTTAACTAATTACAATTAAACGGAATAGTTCGATTACGGTTGATAAATGTTTCGATCAACAAAATTTCTTATTAATTCGATTTATTTTTTTACGGTTATAAAAATATTATTAAAAATAGAGACATATCTGAGAGAAACATTCGATTGGCAAAATAAACACACACGCAAATATATATGCAGAGATAGGAAAGAGAAAAGACAGAGGCATTCCCAGGTCTGTTACACCCTGATACATCCGAATCCAATAGTTCCTGGTACTATGTCCTTGGTATATGCTCCGCAGGACGGTTTTTAATCACTGTAAGTGGATCTACATAGGACTCGCAATTACCAGGGTATACGCCGGCATGGGCCCCTTGTGTATCAACCATTCCTTGCAGTGGCACCAGACAGGCAAGCAGGGTGAGTGCTTTCCCCATTTCATCCCATCGAACCAACCCCTCGACTCCAACTCCTCGGGTGGTCCCTTCTTCCATTTCCACCCGGCAGCTTCCTCTTTCTCTTTCTCTTACAAACACATACACACACACACACACACATATATATATATACACATATAAATATATAGTCATACATCTATACTTCTACTTCTACTTGCTAGTAGCTAGCAAGCACCTACCCACCTTCCCACCTACCCACCAACCTAACTATCTTTTCTTGCTCTCTTTCCCGGTGTCTATCTCTGTCTTTCTTTGTCACCTGCCTTTCCTGTCCCTTCACGTCGCAAACGTTGTCTCGAACTTTTTCTCTCTCGATTCGACTTCCTTCCTTCCTTCCTTCCTTCCTTCTTTCCGTAGACGATTCCTATATCCCATCGGGATAAAGAAACTCGCTAAATATTTCAAACACACTTCAGGCTATCCCGTCGGATAGCCAAAACGTTTGACTTCAAACTCTTTTACATTATTTTTCTTTCTTATTTTTTCAAATACTTTAACCATAACCAATCATATTATCATTGAACTCAATTTAATTTGATTTTTATCATCAATATCACGTATTCGATATTTTCAATTATTTTCAAACGAGAGACATGTTGATAAGTTAATTGATCTAATCGTTGATACTTTTGTAAAAACAACAACAAAACTGGATAAACGGATTTGATTATCTACATGTATTTATCCAATTGAATAAAATTAATCATACATCTCGGCAGTGAAAATGATATTATCTCCATGTTACACCACGACACTGTATCCCATTGACCACACGCTGTCAGTCACGTGCCGACACGTTCCGCTACTTCTGAGTCACAAGTCGTTCTCGACGAATTACGATTCCATTAGAACAGCTCTGCATAATATATCTGTGCGAAACGAGAGAGGGGATGTCATCTCTCTTTCTCTGTCTCACACATACACTCTCTCTCTGCATCAGTTAATTTATTAGCAATCTTCTAGTAACAGTTATATACCTTTAAATCAACTTTATATTCACCATCGAGTGTATTGGTAAAAAAATCTTTGGTAAAAAATAAAAAATCATAATTAAGATAGATAAGATATTTATTTAAAGGATGAGAGGGGTTTTTCGGAAAGCTGCGAAAAAACAAGACGAATGTCTCAAGAAGTTATTTTCAGTAAGAATGATCGCATGTATTAATTAAATCGACTAATAAAATTCTACACTCGTTTACTCGGATGATTTTGCTATCACACATTTATCTAATAAAAAAGCTAAAGAGAAAGCTTCGCACGGTTAACTGTATTAACTGTGTGCACGCTTATACAAGCATGTATTTATACAGATATATATAAATATATATATTATATAATCTTGAGACAACGTCAAACTTAATTGTTGTCTTGATAGATTTTTAATACGTTGAATCTCTTAGCACACTTGGAAATCTTTCAGATATTTCCACAAGCGAGTATTTAATAGGGAATATTATCCTCGAGTTACTATCAATAGCTGCAACGTGACTCGGCTATATCCGGCCTGATAATAGAATTTCCGTGTAAGCATCTTACAGGAAAAGGAAAATCTTTTCTTCTTATTTTCTTTCAGTTGAATTGAGAAAATCAAGGATCAGTTAACTATAAACCATATTCCAACCATTTAATTCGTGAAAATATTTCAGGATTACGTTAGTTAAGTTTATATTTGCGAGTACTTTTTAATCCTTTCGAAAATAACGAACCCACCGCCCGCCCCCCCCCCTTCATCAGTGTTGGCTAAAGTCTGGAATAAAGTATTTAGGAACAAAATAGGAAAGAAAGAAAGAATGAAAGAAAAAATGGTTAGTGAATTCTAAGAGAAATTTTAAAAAGACAATTACCGTCATAGAAAACTATATTAAAGAAAGAAAGATTTTGCTATTAGAACACACTGACACCTACACGTGCACACACACACGCGCGCACGCACTCCAGAGTACTAGACATACTTAGGTAACACATAAAGAAAGAAATAAAGAAAGAAAGGCTAACGCAGGCAAAAAAGGAAAGAAGACACAGACAAAAGAAGAGGAGAATCCATGTGTCTGCTGTGAGACATAAGGAAAACGTCTCAAACGTTGGTGAGAGTAGTACTCGTAAGTAGAAGTGGCCAAAACGGCCAAGAGGTTAGGGACCAATCGTGGCCGTCGAATGGTCTCTCTAAGAGGCTGACGGAAAGAGGGGGTAAAGGGTAGGCGGCACGTGGATACCGATAGAAAGACAGACAGACAGTCAGAGACAGAAAGAGAATGAGAGAGAAAGCTTAGGGTGAATTGGGAACGCAAGGAGGGTTGTTTTATCGAACACAGTGAGCCACAGCCAACCTGGGAAACTCAGTGAGGTTAATCTTGATCAGACAAAGAGACTGGAAAGAAATGTTGGAATTGTTTGATCCCAAGGACGAAGAAAAAGTAAGAACTAAAAGTGATTCTAAGATTTAATTTCTTTATTGTCTTTTTTTTTTTTTTTTTAGGGTAAAGTAAGAATTTAATAAAGGAAACATTTTTGTCTCTGCAATATGCGACGTAAAGTATCGCAGTTATTTGATTACATTGATTTCGTTTATTTAAATTGATTTTTAAATAAATAATCATGTATCGTATATGTGTGTTTTGTTTGAACGAACAAACAATATCGATGATGCTTTGTAATGAAATCTAAGCTTTTAATATATTCCCTTGTGAACGGAGTATACTATTAATATAAAAATTAATGTGTAAAGGAGTTCAAAGGATGAAAACAGAAAGGGCTTTGAGAGCTCGGTATTTGTCTTTCTTTCAAATTCTTTCAACTATCTGAAATGTAACTAAATATCGAGTAAAGTTAAGGAAACTTAACAAGTTAACCCTCGTCTTGGCGGACGATGGAAACGCAGCGGTCGTCCCGTCTGACCGCAAACTGCTAGAGAATTGATAGTAACCTCGCATTTAATTATTATGCGGCTTTAGAATGTAGACCTCGACTATAACCTGCGAATTAATAGACTAAATATGTTTATCGTTCAGTACTTGAAAGAGAAACTTTCGTTCTATTGAAATCATTTGTTTTTGTTCTTTAATTTGGGATGGGATGTGAGGGGGGAGGGGATGGGGGAAGGGATTTTTGTATAATTTTTTTTTGTCTCGAATATAAAAGCGCGTACATCGATGCTAATGGATAACATAACGTTTAATATTTAACATTCAAATTTTGCATAGTTCGAAGGTTCTAAACTTTGCATATTCGATCGCAATATAAAACATCATAGACCTGCTTCCTACCAATCAGAAACGGTCGAGAAATAGCGTACATTGATTGGCGAACGTTTGCCATATTGCCACGCGCATGCCCGTTTTCTTCGTTCTTTATCGGCTACGTGATCATCCGTAGTAATTCGTGGGAACGACAATTTTTCTCAATAAAAAAATATATACCTATCCTTTCTTTCTTCTCTTTTTCTCTCTCTCTCTCTCTCTCTCTCTCTCTCTCTCTCTCTCTCTCTCTCTATTTATCTGAATATCGATCGAATATAATTCATTGTATTTTTCCTTTCGTGTGTGAAAATAAAACATACGATCGTTTAAATATTCTTCGTATGATTAATTAATCTTCATTTTGATTTTTATTAAATATCATCGTAAAAAAAAAAGAAAAAGAAGAAAACTTGTCCTTTAACGCGAGATAAGATTTTAATGAACTTTGAAATTTTGAAATAGGAAGGAATGAAATTAATTAAATTCGCACACGTTATCGAATGATACGCATACTTTTAGAAGGTTATTATTATTTTTAGATTATTACTAGATTAAAGATAATTGTAATTAATTCAAGTAATTACACGACCTCGATTTACGAAAAGCCATAATTATCCGTGAAAATGATTCCATCCCTTCCCTGCCCTTCTATCCCAGCTGATTGATATAATACACTTGATCGTATATTATATAATTTTTCCTCCATCTTCGTTATGACGAAATTAGACCAGATAATTACGCAATTTTCAGATATGGTACCAATCGCGCAAGCCCTTCTCCGAAGAGACGTTGCTATTCGTGGAAACGTCTCTCGAGTTTCTAAGATCGTAGATAGATATCTTGTGACTAATATTATTAAATCGAAAGGTAAACGACACCAAAATTATCAGTAGGATGAGTACGGACGAAAATGGAATCAATATTTTTTACAACCTTACCGAGATGCTACTTTTATTATTGGGATATCACTACACTGTGCTACCTAAATTCAATAGAAAAAAAAATTAATTCAATTAACGAGAGAATCAAGCATTTGTGCTTGTGCCATGTATATATGTATTTGAGTTTGTACAAAATTCTTATTCGATATTTTTTAATTGCTGTCTAACATTTGCGAAAAGAAATTGAATGAAAAAATGATGAACATCAATGACTTCAACGACCAGACCCTTCTTTATTTATTTATATAAAAAAAAAAAAAAGAAAAAAATCACGACAATTCGAACAAATTATATCACCTAATAGATTCGATCTAATGAATTAGAAAAAGTAACCTCATTTAAATTCAATAGAAAAAAATTAATACAATTAAAGAGAACCAAGCATTTGTGTTTGTGTATGTGTATGTGCGTGTTTAAAAAATTCTTATCCAATATCTAACATTTGTGAAAATAAATTGAACAAAGAAAGTATAAAAATTAATAATTTCTACAATCTGACTCTAGTTCGTTTATTTTTTATACAAAAAAAAAACATAAAACACAAAAATCACGACAATTCGATGAAATTATATCACCTAATAAATTCGATCTAATGTAAAATAGAAAATGATAAAGGTAACCTCATTGAACGATATCGAAAATATCCTAATCAAATTTCTATTAGATAAAGAAGAAGAAGAAGAAGAAGAAAAAAAAGAAGAATAAGAAGAATAAAAACTCTCTTTTTGCCGTTGTAAATTTGATCGACAATTTTCCATGCAAACCGTCTACAACATTGATTTATGTATCTCCGCGGTGATTCGAGCTTCGATCTTGTTTCTCGAACATGATAATTTGACAGGAGAAGATGAAAGTTTCGGAAACCTTCTGCCGTTATATACCTTTGTTACATCGTAAATTTCGTATCGGATAAGATTTCGAGCTACCCTTGTATCCTAGAGAATAATCTCTAAATCCATCCCTCTCTCTCTCTCTCTCTCTCTCTCTCTCTCTCTCTCTCTCTCTCTCTCTCTCTCTCTCTCTCTCTCTCTCTCTCTCTCTCTCTCTCTCTCTCTCTCTCTCTCTCTCTCTCTCTCTCTTTCTCTTCCAGTCTAACACACATAACCTCATTCACACACACACACACACACACGCGTTCTTTATCTTTATCCTTCTCTCGCTCTCTCGCTCTCTCGTTCTCTTTCTTTACAAGAACTTTACTATAATACGTCAAGAGCATTAGGCAGTATAATCCATCAGATCACGGCTATGGATGACCGTGAAAACGAAAATGGAACTTGTAATTACATTACAAGATACGCCTGCCACCCTCTTCTTTCCATCCCCCGACAACTTTCTTAACCTCATCAATCCATTCTTTTCGAGGACGTTTAGGTGTACACGAGATAGCATAGGGAATAAAACAAAAAACGAGAGAAGATTCTATTCTTATCATATTTCATTCTTTAATTCGAATTTAAAACAAAAAAAGAATACGACGAATAAATAAAAAGGAAGAAGAAGAAGAAGAAGAACAAGAAGAAGAAGAAAAAGAAGAACGTTCTCGTTTCTACGTTGGTTTAACGTCAAAAGTGTTAAATATAGTCGATGATTTTCGATAAATCATTTGAAAACAAAATCCTTGGCGTTATTTCACTCACCTGCACTCTGGCTTCCGTTAAATCTATTTTCATAGCGATCTCTTCTCTGGTGTAAATATCCGGATAGTGAGTTTCTTGAAAGGCACGCTCCAATTCTTTAAGTTGGGCCGACGTAAACGTCGTCCGTATGCGCCGTTGTTTCCGCTTTTCCGCAAGACCATCGTGTCCCGTATACGGTTTGTATCCTAATCCTCCTGAAATTCAAAATAAAAATGATCTTCTAAAGTCGTCTCTTCGAAATATCTGATTCACTGTTTTTTAAAAGAATCGTTTTTCTACGCTCAATTATTCCACTTTTTTCTTTTTTTTTCTAATTTTTTTATTTTAAACAATTTTTTTCGATTAACGCAATTACTTTTATTATACCCTGTACGTCTGCGTATCGTCCCGAGAAATTTGTTCGAAGATAAATAGTTGTAAGTAGATAAAGGAGAGAAAGGGAAAAGAAAATGAGAGAACAAACGGTGGTAATGTAAAACGGTGTCTGACTACAGCCAGGTTCGTACTACTTAAAGTAGCAGATGGTTACGCTCCTACACCAGACGTAACATTATTGAAACTCAAATTTACATATATTTCAAAGAAACTTTGTTCTTACCAACCCAAAAAAAATAAATCAGTTCTCCGTCGTGTTAACTAATTTTGGTTTTTTAATTCCAATGAAATAACTCATTTCCTAAATCGTAGAAAGAGAAAGAGAGAGAGAGAGAGAGTGAGAGAGATCGTTAAACGAAAAGTTACGAACGTTTGTATATTTAAAATATTTCATTCCGGGTGCTTTGGGTATATAAAAGAATTATTTCTGATAAAGTTTATTCTAGAATGAAAGAAAGAAAGAAAGACAAAGTTTTTGATATAGAAAAGCATTGAATATACTTGACGCGTAACGTTTCAAGATGGAACGATTTTACATGGTTGACTTAATATATGCTTTCTCTCTCTCTTTCTCTCTCTCGTTCTCTCGTACTCTCTCTCGTTCTCTCTCTCTCTCTCTCTCTCTCTCTCTTTTTCTGTCTTTTTCTCTTTCTCTCTCTCGATGAATTCCAAAGACCACGACGTCGAGGAACACTGTAAAATTTGCTGAGGGTGACTAGGAGGGACGTAACCATAGCAATGAGTGACCGAGGTAGGGAGGAGAGAGAGGGAAAGAGAGATGTCCATTGATTTTCAGTGCCATCTTGTCGCCGCTTCTGGGAGAAGTACCGGTTTTAGGGTATACATGGCGTAAAGGGCTGCACACACGCCCACCTTGCATTTATAAGTCATTCAAACGAGAGAATTTCGTAGAACGTAGTAATATATAAGTAGCGGGAAAGAACGAACGAAGAAAGAAAGAAAGAAAGAACGAACGAACAAGAATCGGCCATTATTTTTATTACCTTTATCCATCTTTACGGCAAGTGTTCAAGGAAATTCTGTCCTTTTTTTATATTTGAAAGATTCATTCAAGAGAGAAACTTTCAATGTATTCGTCTATTATATTCGGTAAGGCAACGGGTAAGAAGATCTTTCTATGTACACACATACTTATATCCCTCTATTGTCCCTAGTTGATTTTAGCGATCTTCAAGCCAGTATTATTCCACGACAGATGTCAGAGAGAGAAAGAGGGTCTTCTACTTCGAGAATAACAAATATTCGGAGTACTAGAAAAACATGTCATTCGCATATAGCAGGTACTACATTTCGATCGTGTTCTCTAACATAATATTTGCATTTTTGACAGTGTTATAAAATAAAGAAAATATAAATAACTTCAGTGACGATAACAAGAATGAAATTGTTCTTTTCGTTTTTTAAGATACTGGAGAGTAATAGAAAAAAAAAAAACGAAAGATTTGAACTCACCTTGGAGATTAATAGCGGAAGGAAAGATGGAGGCAGCGTGCCGATGAACGTCCTGCGATCTGGCCGCCATTACGGAGCACGGAGTCGCATGGGCCCCATGATGTGGATGAGCATGAGGATGCGAGGCATGATGGGCCCCGAGTGGACCCGCGCTTCCCCCACCACTAGCCGAACCGGCATTCGTCGAGTATCCGGCGGCCCTTGCTGCCGTGTACCGATACGCCGCTTGGCTCATTTGCGAACACGAGCTCAGATCCCCATAACCGCATTGCATCTCGCTCGCGGCCAACGCGCAACTGGACGCTTCGAAGCCGGCGGCCGCGGCAGCCGCAGCTTGATTCAAATACGAGTAATCCATTATTATTTTAGATTTTATCTCCTTTTTATCCGATTATAATCACACTGTTCTTTATTTTCAGCTTTATATATTTTCCTCTCGTTCCGATAATAAGACAGGATAATAATCGTTCGAACAAGCACCACTTTCCTCTTCAATCCTTGAAAGGAAATGCAACCCTTTCTTCTCCCATTCTCTACCCTTTGAAAATTCCGATCGATCGTTAAGGAGAATCGATCCAGTAAATCACGGTATTAATCTCACACTGTGAACATCTACGATTACTTAAAACGTGGATATATCACGTAACTTATACGGCCTTTGGATAAGAAGATTGTTAGTTAGATTGCGCGGGAAAAGTCGTGAACTCAAAGATGCTCGAAGGGAGCGCGCCTTTCGGCGCGGGCGCGCTCCTGCGACGGCAAAGATGACGACGGCAAGGACGACGTCGAACGTAAATTGCAGAACCAGGTGGGATGAGAAAAGACCCTTCTCCTTTTTCCCCGGTACTTCAGACTCGACCGACCGACCGACCGACCGACCAACCAACCAACCAACCGACCGACTATCCGACCCCCCTTCACTAAGCAATGTGTACGAAATATCAAAGCGCGTGGCTTTCACATCGGATAAATCGTTGGTTAAGACGATATCGTATAAGGCCGTGGGCAAACGGCTGGAGAACGATCTTGGCTTCGATGTTAGCTTCGACGAGCGCAAAACGGACTTCTCTTCTCTTTCTCTCCTTGCCTTTCACCTCACCTCACCTCTCCTCTCCTCTCCACTCCTCTCCTCTCTTCTCTCTCCTCTTCGACGCCAAGTTATGACGCGTAATCGGATCAACGATATCAAATTATTGCGATTATAGCACGGATAGGAGGAAGTTTTTCGGCCCGTTTAAGAGCGTCCGAGACGACTGACTGGTGGGTTTCCTCAAAATCAAATGATAAGCTTAATTCGATAAACGACGGAGGGGCTGCGCTAGGGGCGGGTTCACCCCTATCTTCGACACGCCGTTGGCAAGGTCACCGGCCTCGGACCTACCTTTCGAGCATTCTCATTCGTTCATCCTCCCAACCATCCCCAGAACAACCCTCAACTTTCCCAAACACGCCCCTTAGTTACCGTCCTCTCCAGCTACATCCCCCACCATCATCAACAACACCACCACCATAACCATATCCACTACCACTACCACCACCATCCTCCGTCACATCCTGCGAGACTACCATACGGATAAGAGAGAGGAAAAAAAAGCATGAGAGAGGTAGAGAGAGAGAGAGAGAGAGAGAGAGAGAGAGAGAAAGAGAGAAAACGTTATCATTCGATGATGCCTTCCTGTGCTCCTGATTTTTCGATCAATTCGAAAAACCGCATAACGTCCGACTCGTACATTTTCTACTCACTCTTTCTTTCCTTCTTTCTTTATTTCGACCTATAGAATCGTTCTACTATAGGCCAATCGGTACAAGTTTCATTTCCTTCGCTATATATATTTTCCTTTTCTCTTTTTTCTTGATTTATTTATTTTTTCTTTCTTTTTTCTTTTTTTTTTTTTTACTTCCTTACGCTCAACTACCTTTCGTCACCCGACCGATCATCCCCATCATGATTTTCATTTGTTGTCCGAGTTTTATTTCATACATTTTTGATCATGGATATTTCCGACCAAAGCGTAGCACCAAATCAAGGTATCGTAATCTACATACGATGTGTTTATTCTCCTGCACAATTGCAAATCGGCTCTCGATTAAAATTCATATAACCAAACTGTATCATTTATTCGAATTGTAGATTATCAATATTTTCCTTCTTCATTATTAGGATCTCCAAGCTTGCGTCGCGACTTCTTCTCTCTGCGATACAAAATACACGTTAATCAATATATTCGTTGAAATAAACATTTTAATTATCATCGGAGAGAAAGAGAGAAAAAGAAAGAGAAAAGGAGTTATATATTTTTTAAAGAAATATCATAAAATAGGAACTTTTAATGTATTTATAAACCCGATGTGATGCTTTTCAAACGACTAAATATTGCTTTTGTAGATACGAAACGGCTACCGTCGGCAACTTTTGCGTTCGGTAAATACGATAGCTATTTTATTGTCCCTTTTAATATCAAATTCATTTTAATTATATTCAACGTTATTTAAAAACAAAAAATTTTATATTATAATATTTATTTTTATAATTAATTTAATAAAAATCTTATTTACTGGTAAACAATGTCTAATATTACTTGGTTTCTTTCGTTTGGCTTCATTAAAAGAATTATTTGAAGAGAATATTTTGTCAAAGTTATACCAACTTGTACGTGCAGCCGTGATATGGAAAATTCTTTCTACTGTTGTCTACACTAGACTATTTTATTTGGGTCGAGACTAGAAACCTGTGCGACACTTGTATTCCACTTGTTCTCACGACAGTTGAGAATCATTCTACCCTCTTTTTCCTGAATCCTATCCCAAGGGGTTTCCGAGTTCACGGAACGTGTACGACACGTTGCCATACATCGTTGCAGAATCTATTCATTGGCGTATAGTTCTATATGAGTAATTTAATAATAAAAACCATAAAAAATGAATTTTCTACGAATATGATTTACATTTTTCATATATTAAACATTGAGAAATAATTAAAAAATTTTAAATATTTATAATAACGATTTATTGCATTCACTTTTTATAAGTTTTATCTTTCTCGATTAGAATAATATTTCTAACAATATTTTATTGTAATCACTTTTTTATAATAGTTGTATTAAAATGAGGAATATATTTAATGCAACACTTGATATATGCAAATATTTATTGTGTATTATAAACGAGTGACATTTAATAAAATACGCCAATGTATAAATATAGCTGGTTACGCGTGCAAGATCCGTACAAAAACAAGAGGGTAGAAGTACATTCTTGTCACCGTTCATATATACGTATATAAGTACATATATATGTATGGGTAGAGCAACCCCTTGACAATTCCTACATATGTCCTTGATTTGTCCAGAGAATAATATTCCCTTGTAAAGTTGATTAAATATTGGTTAGTGATTCGTACACCCTTCGAATATCATTTTTCTTCTACCCCATTGATTGAAATTTTCCTTCGAAATGAAAATATGAAGAATAGTTTTCGAAAATCAGTAAAGATTTAATACAAATATAATTTGAATCAATTTTTAATTATACTTTCTGAAAAAATTGTGCGTTATTTGCATTATAAATATGTAGAAAATGAACATTTTTGAAAATTAATAATAGCATAATTTTCCAATCCACTTTATCTTTCGAGTTATTATTAGACACTGACGGATTTGCTCTTATCGACATTATTGATAATATAGCGATACGTACAAACACGTTACCAAAGAATATAGAAATACATAAAAGCTCACAAGTCCTCTTTTTTATCTAACCAGATTCATCTTAGTTACTATCGGGACCACCAGTGGACGATAGTAGGTATCAGAGATTGCAATGCTGTAAATTGTACAACTTTGCAATTCCTTTGAAAAGTTTTGGTAAATATTTTTTATACTAAAAGTTAATAGATTTTAATGAAACTTATATTAAATTAAAGTACACTCTTTTGTCTACGCGTAAAATACCATATCAAGTTATAAATCAACCTGAAAAAGTTCATAAAATGGCAAAGAATGCGATGCTGCAAATTTTTCCTACTTTGCCATTTCTTTAAAATGTTCCGGCAAATATTTTTTATACTAAAAGTGAATAGATTTTAATGATTTTTATATTAAATTTAAAGCATTGCATTCTCTGACATTTTCTGAACTTTACATACTAAATTTATAACTCAATATAGTATTCTACGCGTAAATAAAAGAGTGTACTTTAATTTAATATAAAAATCATTAAAATCTATTCACTTTTAGTATAAAAAATATTTACCAAAACTTTTCAAAGAAATAACAAAGTTGTACAATTTACAGCATTGCAATCTCTGATACCTACTATCGTCCACTGGTGGTCCCGGTAGTAACTAAGATGAATCTGGTTAGATAAAAAAGGAGACTTGTGAGCTTTTATGTAGTTCTATATTCTTTAACGTTACACGAACACTATATTATCGACGTATGAAAAAGTGATGAGGCAAAATTTTCAGTAGGTAATATCGCGAATAGTTACACAACTTACCATAAATATTTATTCAGCGTATCATTATCGAATGAAAGTAAAATCGCAATGAAGAAATGCGTTGCATAATAATAACGAAATCACAAAGTAAAACAATCGAGAAATGTATGAAAAGTAAGGCTATAAAATTTGCATTTAAAATGTTCTCGTAACCTGAATCCATGGAGTATATTAATCTAAGTATTGATAAAAGAACGATAGTTCATGACAATAAGTTAACGGCGATAATACGATCTCACCTTTAGGAACATCGCAGAGCGAGTTTGGATAGGTGCATTAGTTCGTTTGGATAACGCAACGGCGAGTAGTAGACGACGCGGTCAGCAACAAGGACGCATGCGCAATAATTAGACGTCATAAAAGAGATAGACAATACGTCATTCCTTGTTCTTTCCGCTCGATATAGATATATACACGATAGTCTGTCGTCTCGGAGTAAGTACACGTAAGGAGTGAGTATCGGGGAGCCTCCTTTATTATAGTACAAACCGGTAGAAACCGTATGGTTTGGTGTGTACTTATCGAGAGAAAGAAAGAAGAAGGAGTGTTAGTTCGTCGTACGTTTGGTGTGTTAACAATAACGCGGGGCGGGGCTACTTTGTAACGAAATTTTTGACATTAATCGCGCGCCGTTATTTTTCGACAAAATGAATTGAGCTTCTACCCAAGCGCTCGTTTTTTTTTACCTCTAAGCAAGCATTCCTTATCTCTTATTATTATTATTATTCTTACTCTTCTTCTTCGTCGTCGCGTTAGTTTGGAATTTGACAAGAGAACGAAATCATGGAGGACGATCTGCCAACCGAGTACGATGTTGTAGTTGTTGGAACAGGTATTGATTTTTGTCCTCTTTTTCCTCCATCTACATTTTAATTCACCGAATGCAATTTAAATAGGACATTTTCATAACTATCATCATTGTTATAATCATAAATAATAATCGTCGTACTTTCGTTCGTACCTCAACCGGCATAATGACTTTTGACAGGTATGACGGAATCGATCGTTGCCGCGGCGGCCAGCAGGATAGGCAAAAAGGTTTTACATCTGGACAGGTGCGTCCTCGACTACTTCTTTCACGCTTTCTTTTTATCTTTTCTTTTTTCTTTTATCAATATCCTTAAAGCATCATCCGAAATCTATCCTCGAAATCTCATATTTTAGATTATTTTATAGATGAAACGTTTTCATTTTCTCGACGTTTCGATCATGTACATACACACGTATATAGATATATAGATAATGTCTCTATACTGTACAATAAAATTGATTATTATTTGCTTTTTTTTTTTATCCATAGATAATTAATTATTTTCTTTAAATTTTATTTTGAATTTCTTATAATTATATTATTATTTCTTTATATGAAATATTTGTTAATCCTTTGATCACGATAGATGCACATATGCTTTTGGTAAAAGTTGCCAGCATGGACTGTTGATGCATTTATGATACATTTGTCGATACGAATACAAAGAATGCAATGTTAGTTAGAGTACTGATAATTGTTTAGAATCTTATCGCATTCAAATTATAATTGAAAAATTGCATTTAATTTGGGAGACTATCGAATATAATTTATTATTAGCTGTGCTTAATATAATTGATCAACAGAATTTATGTTAGCAATAAAGTATTCCCCGTCCCTGCAAAACATTTCGGCTAAGAGTATTCAGCACTAAGAGTTAATAATTCTTTTTCTCTCTTCTTTTATATATATATACATATACAATTTTTATAATAGCAACGAATATTATGGCGGACTTTGGGCAACATTTAATTTCGATGGCTTACAAAAATGGATAGAAGATCTAAAAACTGCCAAGAACAATACAAGAGATACTAAAGTTGATTTAGAAGACGGACAAATATTTTTAAAGGCTAGTGATCAATATTCAGCTGTTGAGAATATCGAAGAAACTTGGTATATTTCAAAGTAAGTTAACGTAGTATGACAACTACTTATAATGCACATAAAAGTATTGTAATAATAATTTAAATTTTATATTAAGTGATGCAGATCTACCTGTTCTATCCTCAAAAGATACGCAGACAGATGGAACTGGGGATAGTGTTGGTAACGAAGGCGCAGAGAAAACTGATGAAGATAACACAGAGAAAAAAGAAATTGTCAAACATTGGAGTATAGATCGCATAAAAAAAGAATACAGAAGATTCAACATTGACTTGGCACCAAAAGTAAGTTATTCCTATAAATAAAGAATATCTTAAATATAAAAATAACGTTGTTATATAATTTACTTTTTAACTCGTGAATTTTTCTATTTATTACAGTTACTATTCGCACGTGGTAAATTGGTCGAATTGTTGATCTCTAGCAATATTGCACGCTACGCAGAATTTCGTGCAGTATCCAGAGTCGCTACGTACATGGATGGCAAATTAACTCAGGTTCCATGTTCACGTGCAGACGTATTCGCTAATAAAACTGTTAGCGTCATAGAGAAGAGAATGTTGATGCAACTTTTAACATCTTGCATGGAACAGGGAGCCGATAGCCCAGAGTTTGATGGTAATTACATCAGTTTTTTTTTAAACAAACAAGGCTGTGTACTTCTCTGGATTTGTTTTATTCGCTGATTCATAACATTACATGTAGAATATCCAATAGAATAAAAACGATTTGCTTTGTATTCCACTTGTGACATATTGAATGACTAAGTAATCGAGATAGCTACTTAATATTCTGTACAGTGTAAGATGGTATATAATATACCTTTGGTACTCCTCGGAAAGGAAATTCATTTATAAATCATTTTTTATTTTAAATCATATTTGATTCCGTTCTATACATAAAGAGAAAATGTCATATAATTTACTATATAATTAACCGTTTGTTGAAACAAATAATTTTCTCCCAACAGGTTTCCGTGATAAGACATTTTTAGAATATCTCAATACAAAAAATCTTACCCCGATAGTACAACACTATGTTGTGCAGGCCATCGCTATGGTAACAGACAAAACATCTTGCAGAGATGGTGTTAATCGCACAAAGCATTTCCTTAACAGTCTTGGACGTTATGGGAATACTCCTTTCTTATGGCCTATGTATGGTAGTGGAGAATTACCTCAATGTTTCTGCAGGTAACTATTAAAATATCATCATCAAAAAAACATATAAACGCAAACAAGAAACATAAATTGGGTTAATTAAAAATGATAACAATTTTCAGATTATGTGCTGTATTTGGTGGAGTATATTGCTTAAAAAGACAGTTGGATGGCGTAGTAATTAATGAAGATAAATGCAAAGCTATTATAACTGGAAAACAGAGACTGGCTTTGGAACATTTAGTTGTAGGACAAGGACACTTACCGCCAGAAATTGTAGCTTTTGAGGGTGAACAACAAATTTCCCGAGGAATTTTTATTACAGATAGGTATGATTTTATTGATCATTTTCTTTGCAATGACTTTAATGCATTAAAATTTTTTAATTAACTTTCTAGGTCAATTATGCAAGGAGAAAAGGAAAATTTAACTCTTTTGTATTATCCACCGGAAGAGCCAGGACAAGAACCTGTTACTTTGATTGAATTGGGACCATCTACTAATGCTTGTCCACAAGGTTTATGTATGTATTTTTATAATTCAAAGAGTATTTTAATTCTTATATTTATTTTGCATTACTTTATTTTAAAAAATATTATATTTATTCTAGTTATGGTTCACATGACATGCAAACGTACTAAAACGGCAAAGGAAGATTTAGAATACATGGTAAAGAAATTTTTGAGATCTGAAATGGTAGAACCTAGTCTTGGACGTAGTTCCACAGATTCTCATACTCAAACAGTTTCACCAGATAAACGACACCTGCAGGTAACAAATATCCTTAAAATATTCTATACAAATGAGTTTTACTAATCCTTGTTCAGGGCTAACAGGAAAAGAATCCCTAGTCGCAAAAGTATAAAACTTAAAATAAATATTTGACTATTTGTTTACTTTAGGAAGGTAATCAACAAGATTATGAGCCAAATAAAGAAGATTTAAAACCCCAAATATTATGGTCATTATACTTAAATTTACCAGCAAGCGACATCAAATTAAACGATACGGCACCGAACAACATATATTTGTGCTCTGGACCGGATTTGGAATTAGATTTTGACTTTGCAGTTGATCAAGTATATTTAATTCAAGAATATAATTAATATAATAAATGATAAATAATTATTTATAAAATAATTTTTTTTTTGTTTTCTGTAGGCAAAGGAAATATTCAAATCCATGTATCCGGATGACGATTTCTTACCACGTGCACCGGATCCAGAGGAAATAGTTTTAGAGGGTGATGAAGCACCCGGACCGAAATTCGAAGGAGATACGCAAGTAGACGGAGAGGAGAAACAAGATGTTGAGAAGGCAGAAAAAGAAGAATGAAATAATTAACATATTGCTTCAACAGTGTTACAAGAGAAAATAAGGCTTGCGCCCTTAGTGTCTTCTACCTTCATCGTTATTACGTTTCACTTATATATTCAAGAAATAGCCGGTTCACCGTTCATGTAAGAGTAGCAAATACAAGCAAAAATGGCTTTAGAAAAATGTTACTATCCCATTTTTAAAACTGAGTTTATACATTTGTCAGATTTCATTCCAAGTCCAGTTTTTAAATGATAGATTTTGCCATTACATGCTTTTGCATTAATTCATCTATAAGATTAATCTTTAAGATTAATAAAAAATATAAATAAAATACAAAATACAATACACAAAAATTAACCCAAAAATGGATAAAAATAATAATATGAAGAAACCATAGAAATGTCAATATATGATGATGATGATACATGTAAAGGAGAAGGAAGAAGTCTCAGGCACGCTCCTTTTTGTGAACACAGTGACGAGTATTGGACAGTACATGATCGTATCACCCGATAAGTGTCAAAATTTACGGTTGCATTTATATTCGTACTTATTGCCATTATTCGAATTGACATAATATAAGAATGTAGTGAGTCAATACCATGCATTTAGCTGAATACCACCTTGCCACTCTCTTTATACGTATTTCAGTTTTTATTGTTTGTTTCCATTTGTTTTCACATAATTTCTCTTTATATAACAACGGGTTATTGCTTCGTTATTAGATCACACTTATTGCGTACGCGTACTTATATATGAGACTTTATTATTATTATTATTATTATTATTATTATTATTATTATTATTATTATTATTATTATTATTATCATTTGTATTCGTACGTTATCATGCTATACGTGCAAACAAAAGAAAATCTTATCGATAACTGTTAATCGTTTATAAGAGCCAATTGTAATCAAGGCTGTGAAGAAGTAACATTCTTTTTTAAGTATTTTATTAATAATTTTTAAGATTCACTACTCCTTTTTCGATCATTACAAACTTAATTGCGATGTATCACACGTTCAACGATTTAAATTATTTTTATTCCTAGTTTTCTTTTGTTTTTAATTTATATTTATTTTGTTTTTCTTTCTTAATTTTACAAAGATTTAAACAATTCTCTATTATAATAAACCCCAAAGAAAGTAGTTCATGTGCTCACCTCTGGCCTCGCAACTTTGAAATAGCCGATTTGCTGTAAGATGAATTTACTAAAAGAAAGAAAAAAAGTATTAAATTCATTGAAATTTATGTTTCTAAGCTCTACGACATAATATATCTTGTATCGTTGCATACAACAGCCTAACTGGATTCATGTATAAACCCAGTTTCTTCAAATGCTTTATAATACTCATATTTATTTATATTTGACATTATATATTACACAGTGCATAAAAAATACACTTAAAATTAAGCGAAGGTACGTCAGCCCCAATCCCCCCTTTCCGCCCACCTACCCCTTGAGTATTTTTGTTAACTTTACATCAAATTGTTCATTAATATCTACGATACTAAAACGAAAACAATAACTAAAAAAAAAAATACATTCCCGTATTAATTACCGATTTTTCTAAATAAAATTCGTTCTAGCAATTTTTTGCAATTAAGTCTTTCTCTCGTGAATTACGATTAATATATAT
>NW_014569589.1:831217-832829 GCF_001313835.1 Polistes canadensis
TATTAAATGCAAAACTTATCCAACTTTTTCTCTCTCTTTCTCTTTCTCTCTATATCTCTCATTAGTTTTGCACTACAGTAGGTGATCAGTAACGAAAATAATTCATTCAAAGATATTTGTTACACGATCACTTACTGTACAGTTTTATAAATCTTACACATAGCGTGGTTTCTTCTTCTGTTTGTTCTATGAGGTGTTTGTTGTGTGTCAAAACATAAAAAATATTTCACAAAAGCATTCATTGTCTTATTTGTTCGTAGTTTAAACTGTTCATTAACAAATTACCCATTGTATATACAACAACGTATTATATCTTGGGAACTTGTATCACAAGCATTCTTTTTTAAAACTTCCTTCTTTAAAATAAAGCATCACGATTTAGAATAATATTTCTTATTATATTTTTTTCTGTACATTTACAGTTTGTTCTAAACATTATTTATATATTTATGTATATTATTTATATTAACTTAACATTTCGAATAACGTTTAGGCTATTTAAAAAAAAAGAAAAAGTAATACCTAAATCGTTATCGAAGGTAAAAAAAATCTTTTTTTACAGTTGCTTGGGTCAATCAATTTTATAGCCGTGTTTTGATTGCATTGAAGAATATTTGATTTCTGCCATAGTAACAAGCTTACAAATTTCCATTTTAATTTGAGCTTGTACATGCATAGGTAAACTTAAAACGGTCTGTGCCATACTTTCGAAAAATAACTCAATGCTACCTTTATTATCTTTGTCTTGTATCTGAATGAACCTAAAATCTTTTCTCGAAGTACTGCAATTTTTACCATAATTCTTGTTATTAACATTTTCTTTAGTTAATAATTTCAAGCTGTTGGAATTTGCCGTAGTAGATTTAGAATAATTATGTGTCCTCTTACTAGGCTTCTCCGACATCATACTATCCTGAATTTTTTCTTTTGCTGGTAAAGCACTCGTTGTAGTAGTAACAATAATTCGACTCGCAGGATTTAATGTAGAAAATTCATTCATCGTGGATGATAGACCAAAGATTTTAGGCTTATTTAAATAATTTGGTTGATAAGGCTTTGGCCATATAGGTCGATATTTTGGACCTATTTTTTGTTCGCCATTAACATTGTAATTAGATTTTAACAAAGAAGTTTGTGATTGCGGTCTCCCGTCCATCGTTTTTTTACGTTTACCCCGAAGGGATTTTCTTGGAGTAGTAGAATAATAAACAGCTGTTTCAGTAATAGAATCCATCTCTAAATCAAATTGTATATGCCCCATGGCAGCTGTATCTTCGCTTTGATCATTTTCTTGTAGCTCCATAATGCTAGAACAGGTGTCAACTTCTTCAAATGCTTCTCTTGTAATTACACAACTATTGTTGTTTTTTTTTCTTTCATTCTTACAAATTAATAAAAGAAATAGTTAACACAAGCATACTTGTAGCATTAAAAAAGAATAAAAATATTTATTTTATATTTACAAACAAACATAAATTGTAATATATATTTTTTGTTGATAAAATTAATTTAATTGTTAAGGAAAATTTTTTGATTATGATGTTTTTAACATACATTAAATTAAATTACGTTTACAATGTCACAGAAAATTTAAATACATTATTTATATATA